>NC_033637.1:6438303-6439065 GCF_001540865.1 Ananas comosus
TAATATATGTATATATATATATATATATATATATATATATATATATATATATATATATATATATACACACACATATATATATACATATATATATATATATATACACATATATACTTTTATGAGTATTAGGCCCTTCGTACTCATAAATTGTTTTCGATGATCGGACTTCCGAATCGACGATCCACTCTATTAAATATGATCTAGAGTATTTAAAACTTTTAAAAAATAAATTTCGTAATTTTTTAAAATCATAATAAAATCCATCAAGCGGATATAAAATGAACGATCGAAATCGAACAACGTCCTAAAAATGAATGATTGGATCCTTCAATTTAAGATCGAAGTTATTGATCTTTTATCTAGATAGTGAATAGAATTTTTTATTAAAAATTCAACCGATTCCGATTCTTTTAAACTGTTAAACTAGCAAGTATCTCATACCGGCCGTTAAAAAATTGTCAATTTTGTGACCTTTTGATCGTAAGGTAAATGATGTCGAAAAATTATGAAATTTGATTTCTAAAAGTTTTAAATGCTCTAGATAATGTTTGACGGTATGAATCGTTGATTCGAAAAGTCTATCATCGAAAACAACTTATGAGTACGAGGGCGATCGTACTCATAGTAGTATTTAATCCAATGATTAGAAATGATGAAAAGAATTGATCTAAAGGCTAAAAAACTGGTAGCAACAATGGAATTTTGCTACTAATAGTAGCCCAGTCCAACTCTCTCTCTCTCTCTCTCTCTCTCTCTCTCTCT
>NC_033637.1:6439185-6466236 GCF_001540865.1 Ananas comosus
CTCTCTCTCTCTCTCTCTCTCTCTATATATATATATATATATATATATATATATATATATATATATATAAAATTGAGCTCCTATGCTTTTAGAAGTAGTAAGACATTGATACTTGTAAATTTTCAACCTTTGGATTAAGGAATATATATATATATATAATTCAGTTAGAATACTTTTAGAAGCACCACTTCCTTGGTGCTTCTAAGCTTTTAGCCCTTGGATCTACTCCCTGATTATTAATAGCCTTTGAATCAAACACTATTCCACCTACCACCAACTACCACCATCATCCCAACCCTACATTTCTTCATCCAAAGGCTATGCTATTGAGCAGTCGATTTGGCATCAATAGTCATCCGAATGTTTATTCGAAAGACTATTGAGGGGGCATTGGTGATGCCAAATTTGAAATGAACACGCCGACCTAGCCCATGTATAAGCCGAAGAAATTAGGACACGTGATACACCAGGAGTCGGCAATAAGGCGCCTGAAGGCCAAGAGCGATTAGGCGGGAACGGTTGAGAAATGGGGCATAACTTTCATGTGAAGTGGGGTATAACTTCCATGTGAAGTGGTATGTAACTTCCATGAGAAGTGGGGCGTAACTTCCACGATCATGGTTACAACCACTCCTCCAACCAACCAATAATGTGGGTTGATGTCACTATAAATAGTGACTTCAAAGCCTGTAATAGAGGTCTTTCTCCTACCTGAACGAGAAGACCACACCCTATTTTCCTTGCAATTTTATCGCTTTTCTAGGAGTAGTCTAAATGTAATCTTTTCTTTTTCGCATTTACCGCTTTCCTAGGAGTAGTTCCTGTAACTTAGCATCCTGAAGTCTGTCTGCCCTTTGGGCATCACTCCGCTGTAGACTAAAACCCTCTTTCCTGTACTTTCTCCGTTCTCTTTCAATAGAAGGCAGTGTTCGGCTCTTCAGGCCGACCAGTTCCTGTGCTGTATTAGCCATTCGGCTCATTCCTTGGCTGAAATTCTGATTTCTTTTGTTCATTCGGTCCCACGGGTATCACTCCGTTGTAAACTACATATTTGCAGAGTCTGTATGCCCTTAGGGCACACTCTTTTTATTATTATATAAAGGCATTCGGCTCTTTCAGCCGACCACACTTTATGTTTTCATCCATTCGGCTTTCAGCCGACCCTAGTTTCTGTGCATTCTATACATTCTGCTCATCCAGCTGAACCGAATTTACTGTAGAGATCTTCGAACCCGGCTGGCTCGATCCCTCGTCAGCCGAATCGTTTGATCTGTCGAATGGCGCAAACTTCGAGGTTCACTATCCTCGGTCGTTCCTCACCCCGACGCGCTTCCCGAGGAGGATCTTTCACCGAATCAAGGGTCAGGGAAATCGGCTACCAACAATTTTGGCACGCCCGGTGGGACCTTATTTTTAAGGTAAATTTACATTTTTATATAGATTATGGCTGATGATAACGCCGTAAATCTACGTAATAGGGCCATTCCTAGAAATTCTGGAAGTGATCAACCTAGTGATTCAGACAATGCTGGCGAATGTCAAGCAGTTTTGCCAGTTGAAGGAGAAACTAGTGGACAGTCGGCTTATCAAGAGCCGAGTCTAACTAAGGCGCTTGGCCAGATGAGCCGAGTCCTGCAAACTTTAGATCAAAATAACCATCAAAGTACCGCTCGACTAGACGCGGTGCTGGCCGCCATCACGGCCTATAATGAAAATATTGCACGAATAGGGCAATTATTAACTCGAAATGAGCAACTAATGACAGGCTTACAAGGGCCTATGATGACACCAGTATTGCAAAATCCTGCGATACCGGTAAATAGACAGCCCCAATACTAGGGGGCACCATTCCAAGCGGCTTACAGACCAGCCATCGTTAATACCGGTCAACAGCCGGAAATTACATGGGGATTGCCACCACCTCTGCCGATAGCAACATACCAACCCCAAAATGTAGGGGCTAGAGCTGGGGTGCAGGCTCCAAATATTCAAAGAGCAAATCCCGTAGTACAAAACTTCGGACCATTACAACGACCGAATGCAGCACAAGCACAAGTTCCTTTGCAGGAAAACAATGATGAAATATATGCGCAAATCAAAGAAGCCATCGGAAATACTGTTGGAGTAGGCGCAAGGCCGGCAATGCGGCCTATATTTAGATCACCTTATCCTGCAAATATAGACACAGAGCATCCATACCTGGCAAATTGGAAAATGCCGAAGTTTGATAATTTTCTTAGGGATGAGACCGAAAACACGATCGAACATGTGGCACGGTTCACGGCACAGTGTAGGGAAGCCGCGACAGATCCATTTTTAAAATTAAGATTGTTTAACACGTCGTTAAGTAAAACGGCGTTTACTTGGTATACAAGTTTATCAGCCAATTCCGTCCAAGATTGGGACGAATTTGGAAAGAAAATTTCATGGGCGATTCTATAGGTCGGAGCCACAATTATCGGTCGCCAACTTGTCTTTATACCGACAAATGTCAGGTGAAACGGTCGAAAAGTATTTGAACCGTTTCAAAATAGCCAAAACCTGGTGCTTTATGAGAATGCCGGAATCAGAGTTCGCCAAAATGGGGTTAAATGGTATGTATTTTAAGATAAAAGACCATTTTGAAGATAAGTATTTTTCTAATCTATTTGATCTAGGAGTTCGAGTTGCCCAATATGAGCAACTTCAGAAGAAAAGTGAGGACGATCGGCTGCAATGGAGCCGATATAAAAATCAAAACAAGGGCAAAGAGAAATCCTTGCTAGAAGAACAGTCGGTTCAAAAGGAGCCGAGTCAATCAAGTGAAAGTGAAGAATCGGCTGAAGAAGCCGAGGTATATATGGCTAGTAAAGAGCCACTTTATTCAAGGAGAAATTCTTGATAGAAGAACATTCGGTTCAAGAAGAGCTGAATCAATCGAGTAAAAGTAAGAATCGGCTGATGAAGTCGAGGTATATGCAGCTGGGATGATAAAGAGCCGTTTTCTAGGAGTAGTTCCTGTAACTTAGCATCCTGGAGTCTGTCTGCCCTTTGGGCATCACTCCGCTGTAAACTAAAACTCTTTTTCCTATACTTTCTCCGTTCTCTTTCAATAGAATGCAGTGTTCGGCTCTTCAGGCCGACCAGTTCCTGTGCTGTATTAGCCATTCGGCTCATTCCTTGGCTAAAATTCTGACTTCTTTTGTTCATTCGGCTCCACGGGCATCACTCCGTTGTAAACCACATATTTGCAGAGTCTGTATGCCTTTCGGGCACACTCTGTTTTATTAATATGTAAAGGTATTCGGCTCATTCAGCCGACCACACTTTGTGTTTTCATCCATTCGGCTCTTCAGCCGACCCTAGTTTCCGTGCATTCTATACATTCGGCTCATCCAGTCGAACCGAATTTACTGTAAAGGTTTTTGAACCCGTCTGGCTCGTTCCCTCGTCAGCCGAATTGTTTAATCTGTCGAATGGCGCAAACTTCGAGGGTTACTATTCGCAGTCGTTCCTCACCCCGACGCGCTCCCCGAGAAGGATTTTTGACCAGGTCAAAGGTCAGGGAAATCGGCTACCAACAGATATAAAAATAAAACCACAGAATACTAACTTAATACACTTTAAACCACAGGATACTAAAGCGAAAAAGTGCGAAACTACGTGGTACTAACTTGATATATTTTAAATAACAGAATATTAAAATAAAAAATACGAAACCATTGAAGGGTTTTTGAAATTTTTCCAAAAATTAAAGAGGTTGCGGACGATTGGATTCTTAAGTGATGTCACGGGATTCAGGAAAAAAAAAAAAGAAGTAATGTTGTCTATTTATCTATACAAATATTAATCGATTGTCTCGTCACATCAATAATAATAAAATATTAATTGGCGATTCGATGACATCAACAAAATTTATTGAGAGAGCTACCGTGTACATGAGGGCAAAAGCCAATGAGAGTTTACTACTACATATCAATAAAAATTTTAAACTAATATATACATAAAATATAAATTTTTATAGTACAATAAATTATTTAAATAATTTTATATTATATATATTATATTTTATTTTATTTTATGATATTAATTATTAAATTTTCTGTCAATTATTTAATATTCTGTGCAATGTATGGAGTATTGATATGGAAGATCAGCAAGCAAAATTTTTTTCTCTTTTGAAATTGTGAGTGCATTCTATTATGTATTCTTTACACGAAATGCATATTTGTGCATATACCACATGTCTAAAATTCCTTAATAGAGATTTTAAAAATAATTCATCAAATATAATTTAAATTATTAAATTTTGTAGAACATATATATTTAATTAAATTTTGTATTAGAATATTAATCATCTGATATAAGTTGCGGGGTATGAAATATTAATGTACACTAGGTACATGTACTATCTATTCGTCGCGTAATGAAGGCCCTATACTAGTTAAAATTACCGTGTGCATCTAACTTATATCATATCCCGATATATTAATTAGTTTTGCATTGGACAATATAGAAGAGAATATATGAGGGAGTTCGAATACATTTGAATTAATAATTGAACTTAATTATTTTGAACTCTAAAATTATTAATGCTAATAGGGTGAGTCGTTACAGGTTGTATCAGAATCAATTCTTTAGCTAGAAAGTGATACTCTACGTTTACTTGGTCCAAATAAGACGTTAGTCGATCGAAAAGAATAATGAAGAAACATCTATTCCACCATACAAATGCAAGAAAGGAAAATGCAGTTATTATGCCTCGCACGTGTATATATATATACAATATGCCACAATGCTACTCGATCCATGTCCATGGTTTATATGTTTATTGAAAACTATATCTTACCGCTAATCAAACACTTGGTTTGCTACCACTTCTATACTATGCATGACCTCGTAGAGAGTCTAGGGTGGTCGATTAAGGCTTTGTTTGGGATTATGGGGAGATTGCGTTACGTGCAGTAAAAAAGTACATTTTTGTTTGTTTTCGTACGTAATATTGTGTTCTGCATAGATTACGATATATTTTCTGCAGTCCTACCGGAGAACGCAGAAGCATATTCCTGTATGCTTTTCCTCAACTCTATTTTATCTAATAGCGTTAGATAGACCTCAATACCAAACTAAGCCTAAGAATTATTGTAAGGACTGAGATTTTTGACTATGCAACTAAACTCTCTGTTGACGATGTTTATGTGTGTAATTTAATTACATAAGCACTCGTCAAGTTTCAGGAGAAAATGAGCTTAAACGGAGAAGTTACGCGATTATTAGTTTTCACTTAAGTGAATAGTAACTCCGGTTTTCCGGAGAAGCCACGNGTTGTGGTTGTATCCTGGTTGTACTGTGTATTTGATCGACGCCGTGCAAATACAGGGGAGACTCTGTCCGTGTGAACAGTGGATTCCCTGTATTTGTGGCGGATCTGGCATACTTTGGGGTCAGGTTTTCAAAAAAAAAAAAAAAACTCAGACGCTTTTCCGCTTTGTTTTAAACTGAAAAGGGACCCCGGGGCGTGACAATTATAAATTATTTTGAATTAATTATCTAATTTTTAAAAATTTTAATTTTTTTATTCAATTTTTTAATTTATTTGATTTCAGTTAGTCAACGATACTATGAATTTACATTTTAAACTAACTAATTACTTAACAAATTTATAATTATAAAAATTATATAAAATATAATATCTAAATCTGTAAAAATAAAAAATGTATTTAAAATTTGAAATTAACATATTGTTACTAATTAACTTAAATCAATCAAGTTGAAAGATTGCATAGTAAAATTATAATTTTGAAAGATTAGGTAGTCAATTAAAATAAACTATATATAATACATGTAAATTCTACACATTTTTACCAAATTAATTTATTTTTTATTATTTTTTAAATAAACTAATTCATCTTACTCGGTCTGAAAGCTAACCAACTATGACGATATAATAATAAAATTATATAAAACCCTTATACTAGTATATTAAATTATATAAAATTCCTATTAAAAATAGAATAATAACAAAAATATCAAATGATGATTTAGTCTTAATATTTTATTATTATTTTGTAGAACTAGGCCAGAATACTATCAATAGCACCAAACTATTGGTGTTATTAATTTTTTAGCCCTTGGATTGAGGAATGTGCGATTAGGATGATATGGGCCCTATAGGGTTGAGTGGATAGTTGGTCGAATAGTATAATTTAATTGATAAAATAATCAAAGGATTAAATCTAACGGTGGAAAATTCGATAGCACCAAACTCTTAGGGTGCGTTTGGTTCAAGTTATTTTGACAGGATTATCGACAATCTTATTAGGATTACTGTGCTTGGCTCATCCGCTATGTAATCTAGTCGTTAATGTAGCATTACAAATTGAACAGGATTATACCGAAAATATTACCGAGAGGAGGGTCGTGTAGTTTGCATTACTGAAAATCAGCAATACTACATATTATGTAAAATATATGTAAAACGATAATTTATCATCTAACTCTCAAAACTCTTTCAATACATTATTTTAAAAAAATTAATTTAAAATTTTGAATTGTCAACTTTTAATTTTTAATTTTTAATTTTCAAATTTAAATTTAAAAATTTTAAACTTCAAATTTAAATTTTAAATTTTAAATTTTAAATTTTAAATTTTAAATTTTAAATTTTAAATTTTAAATTTCAAATTTCTCAGATTTTAAACTTCAAATTTTAAATTTTAAATTCCAAAATACAAATTAATTTGTATTTAAATTCTAAATTTTAAATTTAGATTTTAATTTTTTATTTTATATATATTTATATTTAAATTTTAGATTTTAAATTTAGAAATTTCATATTTATATTTTAAATTAAAATATTAAATTTATATGTTTCTTAAAATTTAAAAATTAAAAAAACTATTTAAAATAAAATTTGATAAAAAATTATTGTTTGTAAACAATAAAAAAAATTTAAAAAAATATGACTAAGAGTAATTTTGAAATAGACTATATTTTATTGTCTAGATTATTAAATTTTACAGACAGAACCAAATATAGTAATGCTATAAAGACTGGAATCCAGCATTTTATTGCTGTATTAAACCAAACGTACTAATGTTGCATTAGTAATAATCTCATTTAGAAATCTAAGATTCCTCGATATATCGAAATACTCTGTAATATTATGTAACTCGAACCAAATGCACCCTTACTGCTATCGACAGTATTCCAAACGGATTCTTATTTTGTATATTATTAGAGTTAAATCTCAAAATTCTCTCCCTGTTTTTGGCNGGCCTTCTCCTGTTCCAGTTATAGTTTGTTTAGGTGGGATTTGAGTTATAACGCCGAGGAGCGATTCTCAACAAAAGGAAAGCAAAAAGAAAAAAAAGAGGGTAGTAGACAAATAAGGGGCCGGAATTTTGGCCAGAAGACATGCACTCACGTGGGAAGGACAGAAAGTCTTTCGCAAAGAAACACGATTATTGTCGGCAATAGCTAGCCAGACGGCACTAGATGATGGATAGGGTCGACATCGATCACAAATAATGAACGGTTGAGGAGGTACGTGGTCCGAGTTAACAAATTGATGATAACAAAACAATAAATAAATAGTTAATATTTAATTTTTTTTTATTATTTAGACTAAATTACTGAATTTTTTTTTATAAATATTCTCTTTTTTATTTTCTTTTCCAAACTTTCAAAATTTTATATTTTATTACCTCAACATTTAAAGTGGTTGAATTTAGTCCCCCCCGTCAGGTTTCTTTACTATTCCGTTAATTTTATAATTTATACCAAAAAATATTTTTAAAAATAACAGAAATATATTAAAAAATTATTTTTTTATAAAAGAAATAAAAGTAATTTGACCATTTTGCCCTCTCCATTAACGATGTATTCTCATGAAAATACTTCTAAAATTTTAAGAAAATAAAATGTAGATTTTTAAAAATAAAAATAAAAAATAAAAAAATAGATATTTGTAGAACGTTTTTTATAATTTAGTATTTTATTATCATTGCTTTTATTTTACCCGGGCCATATATATTTCAGGCCAGAGATTCAATTCCCCCATATCCAATGCACAGAAATATTAGATTCTAACATTTCTTTTTTTTTTCTCTGATGAAAATAAACAAAAAGTACTCTGCGATAAATGGTCTCTGGTATGTGCCACAAACAATTCAATGATACATGCAATATATAAAAGTTGAGGTAAATCTAATATACAAAATAATGAGGTAAAAGTTGAGGTAATTCTTTTGTACTTTAGTTTAATTATATATAAAAAAAGCTTTTACTCCATCTCCGCCCATGAAAGCTAGAATAGTGACTGAACTATCTATGCAAATTATTTCTGTGCTTCTCTATTTTATTTTATTTTTTGATATTTTCACACAATTTGGGTTAGACTTTTCGTCATTTATCGTAACAGAATTAGAATCTCCCGAACTTATACCATATTAAACCATTGATTAATCTATAAATTCAAAATTACTAGAAAATAATATTACAAATGCTTCAGTTAAGGCTTTGGTTATCATATTAATCATAAACAAATTATTTGAGAAATAATGTTTTGATAATTTAAATTATTAGAAAAATTATTAGAAAATAATGCATATAATATAATCTCTAGCGAAACACTTTAATATTAGTTATCATATTAATCATAAACAAATTTTAATTTTATAGACTTCAGTCGGCACCCGCGATAGCATAAGTCAACAAAGCAATGTCATGCATGGTAGAGTAAAATGAGGAAGCAATGATGGAAGAGTGTTTAGCAACTTCTTAGATGGGGGGTTCCACAAGTAAAATGTAGGGAGGAGGCCAGTAGGATTGAAAGAGATTATTCTAAGTTGATCAACTGTTTATTTTGCATTGAATATAATATATCGAACTTACTATTTTTCTAACAACCTTGAGTTCTTGAAATAGTCAATTAACTCTTACAATTTGGCCTGTTTGGTATCGAGGACCACCCAATGCTGATAGGTAAAATTGAGTTGGAGTTATGCTTTTTAGTTTTCTCGTAGGATCGCAAAACTTTAGTATACTTTACTGATTGTGATAGGGACAACGTTATATTATTTACAGAAATAAATAGAATATATTCCTATTACACCTTCCCACCCCAAGCTTCCGGCAATTGAAAATAGAGCCTTAATATCAGAGCGCGTTAAATTTTTACGCTTAATTTAAATCTGTTTATATCTGAGCTATATTAAAAAGTCTTGAATCCACACACTACAACAGAATTAGGTTATAGCGACACATGTTTAGGACACTTTTGTCTAAGTGTCCCATGTATGTCAAAATTTTAAAAAAATCTACTAATGTCTAAATATAAAGCCTCGTCCAACAAAAAATAAAAGTTTACTCTACTCAACCCACCCAACCCCGCCAATTTGGCCCAATTACAAACAGAAAAGAAAAAATAAAGAAAAATCGATTACCATCTCCCCTTCTCCTCTCAATCATTCCACTGAAATTCTAGACGAAGGGCCCTTCCCTCTCGTCCTCCTCCGCCACCGCAGCCAACAAGATAGAGTTTCGGCGGTTGCTAGATGCTTAAATAAGTGTTGCTAAATTAATTAGCAGCACTCTTTTTAGGTTATAGCGACACTCTTTAACTGTCACTATATACCTAGCGACTCCATATATAGCAACACTTTTTAAAAGTGTCGGTAATTTAGCCAACAGCACATTTTTTGATCTGTGCCGATATTTAAAAGTGTCGCTATAGACCGTTTTTGTTGTAGTGATACCGTGAGAGAAAACTTTAAATATAATATATTAAAAATACAGCTGAGCTTTTGAATTCAGGATTGTGAGACCTCGAATAGTCCTATATAAGATATAATATGGCTAAAACTCTTAACCTAATTTAAGCATTTTGGACGATAACTAGGCCCAAGAGGTTAAGAGAGTTAAACGTGTTAGGACGGGAATAGTCTTAGGATGTGTGACCCCTTGAAAAGTCGAAGCATCACAGTTGATATTAAAGTCAATTACCAGCCAGAAGTGTGAGATGAGTCTCACCTGAGTCAGGATTATACAGCGGGGAGAGCGAGGCTCTCATGCTGTTGATTGAAGTGGGTAGAGCGTAGCTCACCACAAGGTCGGTTTTGGCCAGCGAGATAAGTCTCACATTGCTTGATACTTGTAAGTTTGAGCCTGAAGAGGACGTCAGGGTTTAAGGAGGGGAGAATGTGAGACACCGAATAGTCCTATATAAGATATAATAAGGCTAAAACTCTTAACCCGGCTTAAACATTTTTTGCGGTGACTAGGTGCAAGAGGTTAAGAGAGTTAAACATGTTAGGACGGGAGTAGTCCTAAGATGGGTGACCCCCTGGAAAGTTAGAGCGTCACAAGGCTTTACTACTATCATGTTATTTTTTATGATAGGACTAGCAACCTGACAAGTAAACTTTCATATGCCTTTAATAGATTATCCAAATTATCAAGGTCAGTCATGATTTAGGTCATTTGAAATTTCTACAATTAAACTTTCATATGCTTTTAATATCATCAACCTAACAAGTATATGTAAAATACTCAAAATTTGTTGAATTTTTCTTAAAAATTTTAGAACTATTTCGATTAAACAGGCTTGATTAGGAATTGAAGAATTCTGTATTAACTTTTTTGAAAACGCTCAATTTCGGTCATTCATTTTGTGACTGCAAAAGACACTAAAAACGAACATTAAAAAAATAGCTTTTAAAAAAATCGGATACCTAATCATCAGAAAGGATTTACTGCTATTAGTAACACAATAACTCCTATATATATTCACTGGAATTGTAACTGTGGGATGGCTGAGCATGTTTATAATAACTTAATTATGTTATATAACATGAGGTCAAAAAACTAAAATAATATTTATTCTTTACCGATTAATAATAATTTAAGCAAAGAAAAAGAAAAGAAGTTATGTATTTTACGTAACATGTGATAGAGAGAAAGATGATGTCCGGAAAAATAATCAAAGAGAAACAAAATAATTATTTCGAGGAGAATTGTGAATGAAAAATGTGAAACAGACCTTAATTAGTTACAGAAAAAATCTGTCATTTCCAAGTAAAAATAATGTCATATTTTAAAAACTTTAAAATCATTGTCAAAATCCAGTCCGAAATTGATAGTATTCATAACTGAAATCTAATTCAAATAGATTAATCTTACTTAAAACACACTGTTATATTATTTTTCTATATCTCTATTGTCACGATCCAAGCCCTCTCGATTCGATTCACAACCGCCATACCTCCATAAGAATCAAATTAATTTAAATTTTAAACTTATAAAAATATCAAGTTTTTAGAGAACAACGGAAAGACTACACTAGCATGTAAAGGGTAATGCAGAGTGGCACAACAAAAAAAGCATAAAGCACAGCGTAGATCTGCCGAAGATATATGGTAGATTAGTATGTATACATATATAAATACAGAGCAGGGCTGCTGCGCTCTCAGGAGCACAGAGGCCTCCGTGCTCTTGAGTCGTTTTCGTTGATGGAATTTTCGAATCGACGATCGGCTCCGTTAGATTTGATCTAGCGCATTTGAAGTTTCTAGAAAGTAATTTTTACGATTTTTTGATATCATTTACCTAGTGATTGACAGAATTCAAAATCCACAATTTTTAATGGTTGATATCTGTCATTTTCAAATTTAACGGTGTAGAAGTATTCAAATCAGATGAAATTTTGATACAAAATTATTTATACTATCTACAACAAGATCAATATTTCTGATCGAAAATTTTAGTGCTATATCACCACTTTTTATAGAATTTTTATTTTCAGCCGTTAAAAATTATTGTTTTTGAATCCTTTCGATTGCGAGATAAATGATATCGAAAAATCGCAAAAATTATTTTCTAGAAACTTCAAATACGCTAGATCAAGTTTAACGGAGCCGGTCGTCGATTCGGAAACTTCATCATCGAAAACGGCTCAGGAGCATGGAGGCATTCGTGCTCCTGAGAGCACAGCAGCCCTGCTCTATAAATACGCTCTGAACTTATATATTATTGCTAAAGTGCGCCAGATCTAGCATCTGTATTCTCAGGATCCTCTATCCAATCTTGTATATATCTAAAACCAAAATTTCGGCGCACGTACCGGGGGATTAGGGTACTATTTCAAAGAGTTAGTAATTAACTAATTGTTTAAATAATTAATAATGAGATTGCATACTATCTCCCCAATATTCTGATGAATCGAGCAAAATAGGACCATGCAATTAATGCAGTAAGAAAGATACGACAAGTGGGTTTTTAACATCACCATATCACTCCAACATAGCTCATAATAATGCATTCGATCGGTCATCCAAGTGTACGTTTGTCATTCTTGCCGACCCTATCTGGATTATACCTCTCTGGTCAGATATGTATTGGACCATTCTAGCGTATATCTACGGCTCATATATACCAACTAATTTGAATTGAGCGTCGCCCATCATAATATCCCCCCACATTGTACGGTAGCCTCTCGGCGTCTCACTCGTACTCGGCCTACTAAATTCGACGTACATCGCGACTCACGGGTATCCTACTCTGGATCTTTGCTCTAAAGACAAGAATAACTATCTGATCGCAAATAAACAGGGGATTGATTTTCCCTAGTCCATACATCCACAAAAATATCTTATATATCTCGAGTCTCTAGTCGTCAACTTGCTCCACAGTATTTTGAGCCTCTACCAAGCACATAATATCAGATATCTCTGCCCGGAGCTGCAGTCTTGTTGTTTGCTGCCCTATCTACGCAATATACTCAGCATCGCATCAAAGGGGAAATCGAACTATCAAAATAATCATAAAGGAGTCTTACCCAAAGGTTGCCCGAAACACTAGTTAACCTATGACGTCTTGTTTTCCACCAAGGTCATCGATCCTAGAACTACTTTATTTTTAAATTTGCTCAACCCTCTTAGCCTCTTAGGCCTAATCACTGCCCAAAATATTGTAGTCGAATTAAAAGGTTAGCCCTGTTAGAAAATTGCGTACGATAAAAACTCAGCGGAAAAGGAAATCAAACAAATTTGATTTTTGAAAACTCTCGAGATCTAATCTCAAAAACCACGCATTTAGGATCCCTCATGTTTTTTAAGATTAAAGGAGCAAAGCAAGATCGTATCTTTACCTTTTTCACGGATAAATCCTCACCTCAATTTGATGATCGTGGAATTAGGTTATCTTGAAGCCGCACACTCATCCGGCCTCTATAGGTATCCACATAAGGTTCTTGATTTGATCGATGTCCTCACTGGGGTACTAGCTCCCTTGCAAAAGGTCGTCTTTCTTGCTAGAATATGGAAGAGAGAGGAGGAGAGAGATGGACGGCTAGGGTTTTCTAAAAACTCCCGTATATTATATAGAGGAATATAATTCTCTTTCTAATAATATAATGACAATTAAGGATAAGTACAAATCTAGATTTAAATTTATCATTTTCTTAATTGGTTTGATCGATCAAATCTTAATCTGATTCGACTTGAACTTTATATTAATTTGATCATATCAATTTAATAATACAACATTTGCATATAAGTCCTCTTATAATTTACTAACTATTAGTAAGTCCTCTCTTGTAACATTTACACCTTAATATCACTAATTTGTAACAATTACAAATTAGTCCAATTATCAACATATTGACAATTAGGCCCTCCGGCGATTCAATAATCGCGGTCTAGCTATCTGACCAATCACAACCTCTTATGTGTGTGACTCCATAGATTCTATTCTATCTGGTAGTGAGATATATTTTGATCACTATCAACAATATCACTGAAACTCCTTTCAGTGGATTGGAACAATTCCAACAACCACCTGCATATTCGCTTTAGTGTCCCCACACTGTCGACTCGAGACTCGTCTACCCATAAAGGGAAGCGACCTACGCACCAATCTTATTGGATCAATCACCGTCTCCGTGATGATCCATTGATCGGGAGCATTTAGGAATTAACCACCAATGACACATGTCTCAAATTCTCAACTCTTGAGAATATATGTCATCATCTTATTAATTCCTTAGATGATTCATGGACACATACACAACATGAATGAAAATAAGAACCCAAAGTTACCTATAATATTTTAAAGTCAAATACAAATTTATGTCCTAAAAAGAATACATGTGTCGGCTTGGTTGGCTTCTAGGGCATACATCTAACAAGCCCAGCTCTATCTTATGTATAGATCTATTCCAAACTCTAGCGGGTGTCTCATTCCCTCTTCTCTCACGAATCTTTAAGCTTTGATGTCCCTGTTAAGCTGAAACACACTCACAAGTACCGGATAATATGAGACTCTTCTTGCTACGTACCCTTAGTCGACCTTGTGGGGAGACGTACTCTACCTATAATGATCGTTGGCCGGGGAGCCGCGCTCTTGCCCGCTCTGTCATGCCGTGAGACCGCCGATTGGGCTAGTTCGGGCACATGAAACAGACTTGCCGAACGGGTAAGACTTTGCCTACCTGCACGAAGCAGAATCACATACCAACTTGTACAATTATATGCACGATATGGATATAATAAAGCTTTAGGGTGAATACTAAATAACAATCACCATACAACTTAAATTTAAAGTTTACAACATCTAATCCTTTCCAAAATAATACAAGTCTGTTTTCTTGTAATGAAAAAGGTACATCTAGACCTCTTTCTAGTTTCACGATTACGCGACACCCTTGTCGTGGTCGCATGCCTCACTGTTGATCGTCGACTCTTAAAAAGGATCAACAATAAAGAGGTGCAAACTATAGTTAGTTCTCAATACCAAAAGTGGCACTCTACACTCACTTAGTCCAAAGGAGGCATTGACCGATAAATAAAAATTCAACATATATATCTATAATAGAAATGCAACAACTAAATTTATACTATAGTGCCTCAAGTATAACAAGAAGCCACTATAAATTTGGTTACATATTTACCCAAATTACCTCATCTCTTTAACCATCTATTTTATTTGTTCAATTTCACACTACACATTATGGAGAGTCGAGAAAGATCGTACTACTCTCCAATCAGTAGGTATTTAGAGTCGAGGGTGATCGTCCCTCCAAGTACCACATAAGGAGTCGAAAGAATTCGGCACTCCAATGCAATATGGAAGTCTGTTAGAGATTTTGTATTGGCATATTTCGTGATTTGAGTCGGAGTTTTGAAAGGTTCGGTTCGTGTTGTCGACGGTTGAAGAATCCAAGATTCCGTGAAGAACTCAAAAACGTCTCACAAGTTGAATCACGATGCACAGATTTGATTTAGATGTTTTCCATAGTGATTCATCTGAATTTATAGGGTTAGAATCATATATGTGATGACTAGTGGATTAGAAATGATTTTTGAAACTATTATTTCATATATAACAATATTTTATATTGAGTTCCAGTACCAGATTCCAGTTCTTCAAAACCAGGTTGAAAAACTTGATGTTTTATATTGAGTATCGGAACCCATATTGAATTCCTCAAAATCCGAGAGTACCAATTCTGTAACTTGAATTGCGTATCGGTACCAGGTTTGAGTACTGGTACTGAGTTGCATGGTACTGGTACTGCATCGGCTGAGTACAGGTACTCCGGATTAGAAAATTCTTGTTGCGCCATGGTGTACCAGTACCCACATCCGAGCACCGGGACTCAATCTGCAGATTTTCTAATTCTAATTTTAATCTGACTCTAATTGATTTTAAAATCTATAAATACAATGTTAGAGTCCTCTATGACGTAGAAACACTCAGAATTCATAAGAGAGCAACCCTAGAGGCTAAGTTTTCGTTCTTAACCTTTCTCCACCATATAGCTTCATTAGATCAATTCGAGATAATGAAATTCAATATGTATATATCCAATTGATTTACGATTCGCTTAGAGACCTTTCTCTGATTCTTTAACGATACTCTAAGAAAAGGATCATCATAGAAACATGTATTTTCTTGTTGTGAGTGGCGTCGTGAATTCAACGTGATCAAGGTGATTCGTGGATTCGAATCGTGACTGCTCGAGGATTCGAGTGGCGTCCGTGGATTTGAACGCGGGGCGTGGACAATCTGATGACGTGCGCGAGATCCGTATGAGGTAAAAGAAAGGTCAAGTCTTTGGAATTGGTAATCACCTTGTAATCTTTTACGCTTAATAGATTATTTTTTCGCATATTGGTCCCGTGAGTTTTTCTTAAAATTGAAGTTTTTTCATGTAAATCTCGGTGTGGTTTTTATTTTTTGCATTTATTTTTATCGCATTAAGATTTGTATTTTTGGCCTATTCACCTATTCACCCCCCTCTAGGTGTTTGATAATATCTAGATAGATTCTAGGGTTCCCTATAACCTACAAAGTCGATAGTGATCGGCCCTCTCAATGCACACGAGAGAGTCGAGGGCAATCAACACTCCCTAAAAACACATCCAAAAGTCATACTCATTGTTGCACCTTAAGTTCATATGACTTCTAGGGTTGTTAACCATGTCCAAAGCACACAATTTGTTCTATAGTTCACATTTAACCAAGAGTTCTCTGTCACTATATTTCACCTTAGATTTGGAACTAGATTTAAATGCCACTTGTTTAACCTAGTTTCAAGGTTCCCAAATTTTATACATGTATCACACATAATCTCTTTTAGCATACAATGGGTTAGAAAATTCTATTTTCTTAGTATGCATTTAACATCACATTTAGTTTAATTATTACCAATAATACATACTAATAATCTAAAGAAACTAAATACAAAGGGGAGATCAAACTGTATTCGATGATATTCCTACCTTTATTGGATCTTTCACAAAAAAATGACCTAGCTCTCTTGAAAGCACGAGGAAATGATGCCCTAAATATGGTTAAAGAAAGTTAGAACCTCAAAAATCCCCATTTCGAAAAATTTTAAAACCGAAATCCTAAAATATCAACTCGCCTCTTCTTGTCTTGCAAGCCAAATATGAGAGAGAAGATATTCTTCTTTCTCCTGGAGCTTCCTCTTAAGGTCTCCATCTTTTCCTAGCTTTGGAGAAGATTGTTGGCTTAAATGGGCAAGCATCAGGAGGCCATGTTGAGCCGAGTCATGTTCGAAATGGCGTAAAGCTAGCCAAGTCAAAATCGAGATCCGTGGATGCTGTATCTGTACACGTTAAGTGAATTGATTGCGTATTTCTAACCGTTCGAACTTTCGAGATTAATGGCTAGCGCCAACGATCCGACAAAGATGGATTACCAAGCACCAAGGAGAGAGAGCAATGGCACCTCTTTTTTTCTAGAGAGAGCAAAAAGAAGAGAAAGTGAGAGAGATGGGAAAGTATCTACGATTAGAGTTCATAGTGAGAGAACCTTTTTATAGGGGATCTAAATTAGAAATTGAAACCCCAATTCTTTATCTAAATCCAAATAAAATAGTCTATACACAAGATTACATATGCCGACCCGAATTTTCGAGAATCCAATTCTATCGTAGCTGCCCCCGGTTGAGAAATCGAGCGCTTGATGGTTCCGCCCGCTTTACAATCTAGATACCGATAGGACATTTTGGGTGTCCAAATTTTTATTCTATTGCGCAACCAACATTCTTGGGAAAAAAGATCTGAAACTCATTTGAACACCACTTTCAACAGTCCAAAAGTGATACCGAATGCCCATAGGGAATTTCAGGCATCTGAACCTTCTATATCGTAAAACCGACTCTCGAGCTGGGAATCCACTTATTTGACATTTCGTTCTTCGTGACCATTTGCATTTTCTAGTTCATTTTGTGAATGTTATCCTAGCGCCTGCAGGTAGAATCTGAATCAACATCCATACGCCCACAAGAAATTCCGGCATTCAATCATGGATTCTGATATCCAACTCTCTGAATAGGCATCTGGAAGATCCGAACACTACAAAAGGCCATCGGAAATCAATTCCAGGCGCTCGAACCCCTATTTCGAAAGTCCGCATTAGTCTGAAACTCAATTTTTTTAGTTTTGAAGTACTGTTTCGATCAGATTGATTCTAGTTCGATCCTAACTTGGTCTAAACCTCTTAAAATATATTTTAATCATATCTAACATGACTTAATCCGTACTTTGACAATTTAGTCAAAGTTTTATACATTACATTCTCTATAACCCTGGCGCAACTAAGAGTCATTTTACACTTTCAACTGGTGATTGTCTCTAATACCAGCTATGATGCGCCGCTTCCTATGGAGGTCACCCTTCTTAAAACTACTCTAGCCCTAAGCTCACTCAACCCTTTTAACCTCTTGAGTTTAACCACTGTCCAAAATATTATGATTGGGTTAAGAGATTTAGTCCAACTATACCTTATATATAGAACTATTTCAAGTCCAAAGGGTGTCACAGAATCTTAACTAAGAGACCACAAGAATTTCAAGTGCGGGCTTACTAGTTGACTCACCGTTGCTTTTGGGAATAATGTTGTTTTACTATATCTACTTGCACAGTTGGGTACTTCTTGTCACCAAGTCGACTACTATTATCCATAGCTCATGGTTCAGCCAATAGTCTCTTCGATCGACTGCATGTGTACGTTCAGTCGACTCGTTCACTACCCAAAATCGCATAAATAAGTCCAAATTACAACATAAAAATGCCAAATGGTATAAAGCCAATTCGAAAGACAAAACACCAAAAAATATCAACATGTAAGAATAAATACTCAAAATTTGAGCATCGAATTCAAAGTCAAAGAACAATCCATTTTGGTATGCAATTTTCCTATTTCAAGCTCCGAGCATCATAGCTTCAAGGTTGCTAGTCACCAAGTACGCAATGTGGGTCAAGACAATAGAGGAGGGCTTCACTTGGGTGGCATGCACAAAGGGGTTGAGGTAGGGCTTGGTAGAGAGAGAAGAAAGGAAAAAAGAAGAGGAAGAAAATGATAGTGGAAAAGGAACCAAAACACAGATCAGAATAAGAAAGACATAGAGAAATGGAGAAATAAGGGAAAGGCGCGTGGGATCATAGCGTACTCGAAAAGAGATAGCAAAGTGAGAGAAAAGAGGTAGTGGAGAGTGGTATGTGGAAGCAACTAATTCAACTCAAGCGGTCGATTGGGCGTTCCCCAGTGGTCGACTGTTCGGACAGCCAAGATTATTCTAGCTAAGCGTTTAGTCTCAGTGACCATCGATAGTAGCTTGACCTAATTTTGTATCAAAGATTGAGAGTTTTAAACCAAATTAACTAATAATCATCGAATGTAAGAATGAAATTTTGATATTCTTAAAAAAATTCTTAAAATTTTAAAAACCAAGTTTATAGATTTGAATTTATATTCTTAGTAAAGAATAGTTAGGATTAGGTGGTTATCTTTTAATTTAGAGTGAAAACAGGATCAAGTTATGATTAGTCTTCTCAAGTCTAATTTAAATAAAATAATGAGATTTTTTTTATGAATTTAGATATAATTCAAATAAAATGTTAATAGGGAACGATGGAGCTACGATAGTTTCATACATATATATCGCTCTTTGATTGGATGCAATTATAAATACAGTCGCCACAAGAAAATTTAAGAACATTTTAAATTTCAGTATTTAACAATGCTTAAATGTATTTCAAAATAGTCTACAGTCGCATTTGAAGATGTCAATAAATGAGAGTCGTTAAGTGTATACGGCTGCTTATGCTAAAGCGTCGGTAAATTATATTTCGATGTTTTAAAGTGTCAGAATTTTTTAAAATCTTGACGATTTAAAATATTAAAAAATTAAAAATAATAGTGAACTTTATCATTCAAATAAATTGATTTGATATAATAGAAGGTTTATATGACAACACATTTTGAATGTTTGGTATTTACTATATTGTAGGGATGCTTGGGAATGCTTCCTCCAAGTGTCATTTGAAAAGTGTCCTTGTAATAAGATTTTATTCTAATGAGTGTAGTTAAAGATGCATACAGTTCGAATTATAACAGTTATAATTACATGCATTTTATGTAGTTAGTTGTACATTGTTGTAAGCGTTGTAGCATAATTAATTTACTTGATTGCATACGGTTGAGAAGAATATTATAAAATTTGTTATTTTATATATTAGGTGGTGAGATTACCTCTATGTGAAGAATATATATATAGAGTTGAGCTAGAATACTCTCAAAAGCACCAAGGGGTGGTGTTTAACCATTGGATGGAGAGATGTAAGGTTGAGGTGATGGTGGTAGGTGATGGTAGGTGGAATAGTCTTTGATCCAAGAGGTATTAGAATTAAGGAGTAGATCCAAGGGCTAGAAACCTAGAAGCACCATGGGCTTGGTGCTTTTAAAAGTATTCTAGCTCAATTTTATATATATCTATATATATATATATATATATATATATAGTCAGATAGTATATCGTACTCATAGCTATCAATAGTACCCCAAGCTCCCCTTGTACTATTGCAGGTTTTCGCCTTTGATCAATAGGATGTCAGTTAGATGATAGTGGTCTCCATAATTGATAAGTGATCCCCTAGGGTGCATGGTGGTTGGCGTTTTAATAGTAATATATCTAAGGTGGAAATGATCAAAGGGTAGATCTAACCGTATAAAAACTTAATCAGGTAATCCAGAGGGCTTGGTACTTTAATAGCATAGTTCAGCCAGCCGGACCTCTAGAATGATATACGCCGCAGCTAGCGGAGGGGGCGCCCGCGGTGCGGGATATATAGCTCCAGCGCGGCGCGGGAAGCGTGCAGAGTAGGGCCCCGGAGCCGTACCGCGCGCCGTCAGCTTCCTATTACCTACTATAACTATATAATTAACTGCAATATCATTAATAGTATAAACCTTTTTTGCTACAAGTTTTTAAACCCCTTGGATGAAAAATTGTACGGGTCAGGACCATTGAGGTGAGGGGCATTCGAAGATCCTAAGAGTTGATGTCGCCCTATCGGCGGGTCTGAGTGTCCCCACTGGGGTTTATAGTGCGGATTGGTTCCAACTGTTACCGTAATAACTGGAAAAGAGTCTGAGTCCAAGAGAGCTAAAAAATGCTGAAGCCAACATGGAGCAATTTTGCGTACTAATCTCGTACAGTCCAAAAGCTAACTATGGACTCTCGGGTTATAGGGATACTATTCCTATATATACTTAGCTACTCTGTAGTATATATATATATATACCCCCGGCCGCGTGCGGCGGTGGAGGGGCCCGGTCGCGGCGCCTGCCGGCGCTGGCCCGGCTGCGCGACGGCGACCCGCGGGCCGCCGGGCCGTGCCGGGGTCCGCGGCGGTGCCGCACCGGGGCAGGCTTGGCGGGCTGGCCGGCCGCGGCCCGTGGCGAGTTTCCGCCGGGCTGGCGGCTCGCCGCCGGGCGGTTCGCGTGCTGGCGCGCGCTCCCGTGCCGCCGGGACGCTCGCCCGCCGACCGGCGGCCGCGCTCCGGAGCCCAGCGGGTCACGGCGGCCGCCGCCGCGGCCGCCGGGCTGCGCCCGCCGGCTCGCCGCCGCCATCGCTGGCCGGGGGTCGCCGCGCGGCGGAGGGCTGGGCGGGGGCGCTCCGGGAGCTGGCACCCCGCAGGTCCCCCGCCGGAGCGCGCCCACGCCCGGCACGGGTCGGGCGCGGGGCCCGCGGCGCGAGGCCGTCGTGTCACCGTGCTCGGCCGGCGCGCCCGGCTCGCGGCCGCGCGCCCGGCCCGCCGCCCCACGCGGGCGCCCGGCCCGCGGCTCGGGCGCGTACGGCCGGGTGCCGCGGAAGCCGTCGCATGCCAGCTCGGGTTTGGGGGCCGGGGCCCGGGGAGCCCGCGCGCCCTCCTGGTGCGGCGCTGGGGCCGGTCGGTTGAGGGCTGCGGGGCCGGGGCCCCGAGCGGCCGCCCGCGCCCGTGTGGCAGGCCGCGCGCTGGGGCCGCGCCCGCGTCCCCGCGGGCGCTACACGCGCTGAGGGGGGCGCTCCCCAACGACGCTCCGGCGGCGCCCGCCCGCGCGCAAAGCGACGCCTCCCGCCCCCGCGGCGGCCGCCCCCGCGCGCCTCGCCACCGCCTCCCACGCGCGCGCGGCGCCGCGCCCGCGCGCCCTGGCCGTCCGCGCTCGCCGAGCCGCCGGGCGGCCTGCGCCCCGGCCCCCGCCCGTCCCTGCTGTGCCCGGCCGCCGCACACCGTCGTCTCGGTGTGCCTTTCCGCCACGGCTGCCGACATACCTCGCCGCAGTCCGCCGTGCCGGCGCTCGGCCACACCGGGCCGCGCCCCGCTCGGGCCGACCCGACTGGCTACTACTACGCCGGAACTACCACGGCGGTCCGCCGGCGCTATACGGCGGGTCAGGTCGCCCAGGGGCCGCACGACCATGGGAAGTCGACTTTAGAGAAAACGGACAGATAGGTGACGCTCAAAACGGCTTGTTTACCATGACTCAGTCGCGCGGAAATACTTAAAATAGAAGGATGAGGCGATCAAGTACCAGCAAGTTTGATCTCTAGAGGATGGCTTGAAGTACTCGCACTAGAAAATAAATTTTGAGTTTTTAGATACTTAATTTGAACTAGTGAATAGAAGTGGATACAAATAACACGGACGAGGCATCGAAAGACAAATATAGATAAAAAACCGCATACCTCATCTGGAAATTCTCGAAGAGACGCGCTCTTAGATAAGGTAGAGTTTATGCTGACTAGTTTCGTTTACGTACCCCTGCGTCAGTACGGAACGCACATTCCTATATAAAGAATTTAAAAGTGTGTTGAATATTTATAAATAAGTGTAAATATTGAAAATCCGCGCGTCACCCCACGGCCGTCCGCCTAAAATTATTGACTTTTGAGGCCCCGCTCTCTCTTCCGGTCCGACCTCACGCAAATACTAGTCGCATAAAATCGCAACAACGTTTAGCATTGTCTTGCGTACTGACTCTTATAAGCATACCTCTAACAACTCTAACACGAAGCGTCGTCGATGTCGAAACGTCTGACACCATCGAAAACTATAGTGGAAGCACGGAGCGCTCCTGCTTGCGACACCAGCACGCCACGCCCACTCTATAACCTTATATGATACGTACTTACTAGGCCTATCCGTCGATAGCGTCGGTATGAGCCACGCTGCTATACTATCGGTACAACGGAGGCACCCGCTGCCTACCTGAGTTATCGTCATATGCATTGACGGCTTCCCAAAATCGACGATGCGGCTCCGTTGAGGACTTGATCTACCACTAGTAATGCAAAGTTATCTGTATGAGAAATCCTATAATTTTCTAATTTCTTGGACTATCATTTGGCCTAGATGAATCAAAAGGTCTCAAAATTGACAATTTTCAATGGTCAGGGACGGGAGGGTGTGTGATGCGCTTATTGTGATGTTAACGGTGATAAAAACAATCGCAAATGTCGATGAAATTTTCTAATAGAAAATTCTTTTCCTATTTCGCTGGAGCTAAGGATCATACCTCGATCTTAAGATTCAACGTCTTTGAGTCATGCTCATTATGTTATAAAGATTTTTATTTATCAGCGTTTCATCGTTTATGGTAACTTTTGCATCAGTAATACTGATGCCGAAAAATCATGAAGATTTTAGATTTCCAAATACTTTCAATACTATGAGAGTCAACGTCTAACGAGAGCCGCATCGTCGATTTGGAACTATGCTCATGGTGAAAACAACTTGGGAGCACGAAGGCCTGTCTCGGTGCTACCGAGTAGTTTCAGACCCGGACCTAGGCTCATATACCTATAGGCGTAGGTTACTCCAGAGTATAGGTACGGACGCTACTACCAACGCTAGCCTCAACCCAACATAACGTAGCTTGGGTGCTAGAAAGTTAATTAACCCCATGTGATAATTTTCTAATTCATTGGATAAATTATTAAACCCAATGGGGACCACTCAAACCTAGGGGAACTACTCAACCCTAAAGGGAGACCGCTGTCATCACATACCGTAGAATCTTTGATCCAAGGGCTATAAAAATCGAAGCACACTACATTATGCTTCCGATATATCATAATAGCTATAATATATATATGTATACGTCTGAGCTAGAGATGACTTCCAAAAAGCCACCAAAGAGGTGTGCTTTTGAGTTTTTAGCCTTTGGATGGAGAGATGTTTGAGGTTGGATGATGTGCCAGGTGGTGGTTGGTGGAATAATGTTTGTCCAAAAACTATTAATTGAATCAAAGGAGTACATTCAACGCTAAAAACTTAGAAGCACCAAAGGAAGTGATTACTTCAAGGGTGCGTTTGGTTCGCCGCTATTCCTTTTAAAGATTCTTAGTAATCCAATGGGAATATAAAAAATATGACCGGTGTTTGCTAAATTGCACTAAGTAATCAGTTTGGTATATATTGGATTCACTTTGGGAATATGATTCACCCAATAGTACTAATTTCATTCCCTTGCAGGAGGTGGCGGTATTCCTCATATAATGGATTGGGATAATCCATAATATGTAATCCTTTCTTTCTTCCTACCTCGCCGCTATTGATATTTATTTTTTTCTTACCCTCTAACTCTTATAATCCTCTCTCTAAACTTATTTTTTCTTCTAAATTCAACTTTTTTTTTCTCTCCTCTAAACTAAACTTTCTCTCTCTCTCCCTCTGTCTTCTCTCCCTCCTCTCCGCTCTCGGCTCTTCGCTCCGCGTGCATTCTCTCACTCTCTCTCTCCTCTCTCTGGTTCCCGAGCATCCTTCTCCTGAACTCTCCGACCTCCCGCGTCTCGTCTCTCTTCCTCTCTCTATAAATTTCAACCTCTCCACTCCCTCTAATTTCCCGACTATATTTTTCTTTCTAGTTTTTTAATTATGCCTCATCTCTAATTTATACTCTCTCTCCCTTTTTCTAAAAAGATGTTTGAACACCTCCTTGTAACATAAATCTAAAATTAATTAAATAAACTTAATAATTAATTGTATATTTTTTGCAATATTAAATAACATGTGGCTAATTAACATTACTCCCGTGCGAACCAAACACAGAATCCACATTCTTAGTAATAGGATGAATAGGGAATAAATTCTCGAATATCTTTATTCCTAGTAATATCTTTCATAATCGAACCAAACGCACCCTAAAAGTCATTCTATGCTCAATTATATAGTATATATACTAGTATATGATATTATATAATATAATATATATATAGTAATACTATCATAGTATATATATAGTATATATGATGTTGAAATAGAATTGACTATCAGCTAGTAAATGGGCCCTTTTAATACCGATTTGTTTTCGATGAGTAGAGCTTTGCAAATTGACGATCGCGCCGTTAAAAATTCTAAAACATTTCAATACTACCTAGCAAATAAAATTTCACGCACTTTCGATATTGTTCCTTTTAATCCATCAAGGTGAACAGAAAAATGAATGGCTGAAAATAAATACTCGTTTAAAAAATGATGATCAGGTAGTCTTGTAATCAAGATCAAGAGTATAGATCTTGTTTTAAATAGTTTAAAGAATTTTCTAACAAAAGTTCAATTGATTTGGATATCTTTACGCCGTTAAACGAGAAAACGCCTCTTATCGACCATTAAAATTACAAATTTTGAAACCCTTTGATCATTAGGCAAATGATGTCGAAATGATTTGAAATTTGATTTCTAAACACTTCAAGTGGTATAGATCATGTTCAACGGAGCCGATCGTCAATTTGGAAGCTCTATTATCGCAAACAAATCGGTAGTAAAACGGCTCGTTTACTACCGATAGTATTCTAGCAAAACTCTATATATATATAGGCTGGGGCTACTATACTCTTATGAGTATAGACCCCCTTGTACTCATAAATTTTTAACCGTTGATTGATGGGATATATGGTTAGAATGATGGTGGTTCCCACTTAAAATGATAGTGGTCCCCTAGGGTTGTGTGGATAGTTGGTTAAATAGTATGATCTAACGGATGAAAATGATTAATAAAATAAATCTAATGGCTAAAAACTTGAGTATAAGGAAGTAAATACTCATAAAAGTATAGTAGTCGGACTATATATATATATAGTAGAGCTATTATGCTATTGGAAGCATGGAGGATCTGGTGCTTTCGATTTTTTGGCTCTTATATCAACCTCTTTGATCATTTCTATCATTTGAATTAAAATTATTGTTGTGAGGACTACTCAATCCTAGGGAGGGCTGTAATCATTCTAACCGTACAATTCTTGATCTAATGATCAAAAAATCGGAAACATAAAATCTTTTATACTTCCAATATATATATATAGAGAGAGAGTTGAGTTAGAATACTCTCAGAAGCACAAAGGGGGTAGTACTTTTGAGTTTTTAGCCTTTGGATTGAGAGATGTAGGGTTGGGATGATGATGGTAGGTGGTAGGTAGTGGTAGGTGGAATAGTGTTTGATTCAAGGGCTATTAGTAATCAAGGAGTAGATCCAAGAGGTAGAAACTTAGAAGCACCAAGAGATTGATGCTTCTAAAAGTGCTCTAGCTCAATTCTATATATGTGTGTGTGTGTGTGTGTGTGTGTGTGTGTGTGTGTGAGGCTACTATGCTTTTGGAAGCACAGATCCTTCAGTACTTCCAGGTCATTTTCGATGTGTGTGTGTGTGTGTGTGTGTGTGTGTGTGTGAGAGGCTACTATGCTTTTCGAAGCACAGAGCCTTCCGTGGTTCCAGGTCGTTTTCGATGTTGCGACTTTCGAATCGTCGATCGGCTCCGTTAAACTTGATCTAGAGTATTTGAAGTACCTAGAAAATAAATTTTATGATTTTTCGATATCAACTGCCTAGTGATCGAAGGGGCTCAAAATCAATAATTTTAATGGTCGTAGTAAGCCGTTTGCAAGTTTAACGGTGTAGAAATATTCAAATCACGTGAAATTTTGATAGAAAATTCTTTATACTATATAAAACAAGATCAATATCTTTGATCTAAAATTTTAATGTCATATTATCACGTTTTGTAAGATTTTTATTTTCAGCCGTTGATTTTGAGCCCCTTCGTTCACTAGGCAAATAATATCGAAAAATCGCATAATTTATTTTCTAGGTACTTCAAATACTCTAGATCAAATTTAACGGAGCCGATCGACGATTCGAAAGTCGCAACATGAAAACGACCTGGAAGCATGGAAGGCTCCGTGCTTCCAGAAGCATAGTAGCCTCACTCTTTATATATATATA
>NC_033637.1:6466261-6468650 GCF_001540865.1 Ananas comosus
CTCTCTCTCTCTCTCTCTCTCTCTCTCTCTCTCTCTCTCTCTCTCTCTCTCTATATATATATATATATATATATAACTAGGCTACTAATAGCACGAAGTTATTGGTGCTACCAAGTTTTTGGCCATTGGATTATAAGATGTGCGGTTAGGATGATATGGGCCTCCTAGGGTTGAGTGGGTGGTTGGTTGAATAGTATGATCTAACGGATGAAAATGATCAAAAGGGTAGATCTAACGCCGGAAAACTTGGTAGCACCAAATGCTTCGTGCTATTAACAGCATAGTAGCCGGACTCTATATATATATATATGCTATTATACTATCTATAGTACCAAGTGCTTGGTACTATCGAGTTTTTGACCGTTGGATGAAAGGATGTGCGGTTAAGATGATAGTAATCCTCTATGATTGAGTAGGTGATTGATTAAATAGTAAAATCTAATGGGTGAAAATTATCAAAGGATAGATCTAACGGTAGAAAATTCGATAGTACCAAGAGGTTGGTACTATCAACAGTATAGTAGCCAGACTCTCTCTCTCTCTCTCTCTCTCTCTCTATATATATATATATATATATAATTGAGCTAGAATACTCTTAAAAGCACCAACCCCTTGGTGCTTTTGAGTTTCTAGCCATTGGATCTACTCTTTTATTACTAATAACCTTTGGATCAAACACTATTCCATCTACCACCACCTACCACCATCATATCAACTTTACATCTCTCCATCCAATAGCTAAAAATTCAAACGCACTATCCTCTTGGTGCTTTTGAGAGTATTCTAGCTCAACTCTATATATATAGAGAGCTAGGCTCCTATGCTTTCGAAAGTACAGAGGCCTCCGTGCTTGTAAGTTATTTTCGATGATGGGACATCCGATTCAGTAATCGGTTCCGTTAGACATGATCTATGCTATTGGAACTATCTAGAAACCAAATTTTATAATTTTTTGACTTCGTTTGCCTAGTTAACGAGTAGTCTCAAAATGAAAGGCTGAAAATAAAAATCTTATAAAAAATAGTGATAAAAGACTCAAATTTCAAATCGGAAGTATTATTCTTGCTCTTGATGTNATATATATAGCTAAATTACAGAAAACCCCCTTATTAATACCCATTTTTTCACTTCCCCCCCCTGTCATTTAAAAATCTACACTTTGTCCTCTTGAAAAATGAGAAATGTTCACTTTGGTCTCCCACCGTCAGTATTCCGTTAGGGTTCCGTTTATATCCTATTATTATATACTTTTTATACCAAAAATACCCTATCCTCCCTGCCACCTCCTTCATCGCCACCCTACACCGCCGCCACGCCCTACACCGCAGCCTTGCCCTCGCCTACCCCTCTATTCGCGTCCACACACATGCTCTCGTGCTCCTTCGCCGTCTCGCACTCGCCCTCGCCCTCGTACGCCTCGCTATCCATTCCCACTCCGATCTCCTCCCTATCGTCGTCGAAATGGAGGGGCAACGCGAGTGGAGGAAGAGCTGGGGAGCATGTGGAGGAAAATGGAGTCGGAGCTGCGGTTGAGCGAGGCGCGAAGAACGGAAGAGGAGGGGTGACGGCTGAGCGAGATAGGGGGAAAAGACGAAGATGGTGAGGGGCATTTTGGTCATTTTGCCACGGTGTACCCCCTATTAATATTTCTCATTTGAAAATTTTTCAAGGGGGCAAAGTATAGGTTTTTAAATGACAGGGGGAAAAGTGAAAAAGCGAGTATTTACAAGAAGGTTTTTTGTAATTTAGCATATATATATATATATATATATATAGAGAGAGAGAGAGAGAGAGAGAGAGAGAGAGAGAGAGAGAGAGAGAGTCCGGCTACTATACTCTTATGAATACGATCGCCCTAGTACTCATAAGTTGTTTTCGATGATAGAGTTTTCGAATCGACGATCCATACCGTCAAACGCTATCTAGAGCATTTAAAACTTTTAGAAATCAAATTTCATAATTTTTCGACATCATTTACCTTATGATCAAAAGGTTACAAATTTGGCAATTTTTAACGGCCAGTATAGAATACTTGCTAGTTTAACGGTGTAAAAGAATCGGAATAGGTTGAATTCTTAATAGAAAATTCTATTCACTATCTAGATAAAGATCAATAACTCCAATCTTAAATTGAAGGATTCGATCATCCATTTTTAGGACGTCGTTCGATTTCGATCGTTCATTTTGTACCCGCTTGATGGACTTTATTATGATTTCGAAAAATTACGAAATTTATTTTTTAGAAGTTTCAAATACTCTAGATCATATTTAACGGAGTGGATCGCCGATTCGGAAGTCCCATCATCAAAAACAACTTATTAATACGAAGGGCCCAATACTCATAAGAATATAGTAGCCCTACTCATATATATATATATATATATATATA
>NC_033637.1:6468868-6472540 GCF_001540865.1 Ananas comosus
CTATATCGATATATAGTATATATATAACATATATTAATTGAGCTAGAATACTCTTAAAAGCACCAACCCATTGGTGCTTTTTGGAGTTCAGCATTGATCTACTCAATTTTATTACTACATAACCTTTGGATCAAACCACTATTACATCCTACCACCACACTACCTACCATCCATATCAACTTTGACATCTCTCCATCCAATAGCTAAAAATTCACAACGCACTATCCTCTTGGTGCTTTTGAGAGTATTCTAGGCTCAACAAATCTTATATTAGAGAGCCGCTCTAATGCATTCCGAGTACAGAGGCCCGTCCCTTGTAAGTTATTTTCGAATGATGGGACATCCATTCAGTAAATTCGGTTCCGTTAACACTGATCTATGCTATTAGAAACTATCTACGAAACCAAATTTTATAATTTTTTGACTTATCGTTTGCTAGTTACGAGTTAGTCTCAAAACTGAAAAGGACTGAAAATAAAAATCTATAAAACAATAGTGGATAAAAGACTCAATATTTAAATCGGAAGTATTATTGCTGCCTTATTAAGTAGAATTTTCAATTAAGTTATCATGTATGGGATGGAACTTCTACACGTTTGAACTTAAAACGGTGCACATCGCCGGTGATAATATAGTCGATTTTTTGACTCTTATGATTCGCTTGGTAAAGATGTCGAAAATTTGAATTTAGATTCACTAGATAATTCATGACAGTAGATTATGCCTAACGCGCCGATCGTCGAATCGGATTCATATCTCCGAAGAGTACAACTTACAAGAAGACGAAAGCCTCCGTACTTTCGAAAGCACGGGAAGAACCTACTCTATCCAGTATATATATATATATAGTATATATATACATAGATATACAGAGTTGATCTAAGAATAGCTTTTCCAAGTATCATCCCACTGTTGCTCATCACTTTTTAGCCATTAGATCGTACTCTTTTGATTATTAACTCTGTCCTTGGATCAAACTACTATTCCACCTACCACAACCTACCACCACCTCATCCCCATCATCTCAACCTCCACATCCATTCCATCCAAGGGGCTAAAAACAACAGCAAGTAAGCTATTTGGGTGACTTCATCTGTAAAAGTATTCCTAGCCCTACTACTATATATATATGATATTATGGGCTATATAATATATAATATGTATATATATTATATATAGCATATATAGAGGTATATAACATATTACTATAATACATATATATATATCATAATATTATTATATATACATATATATAATAATATATATAGTAGTAGTATATATATATACTACATATATATACATGTTATAACTATATACACTAGGCCAAACGAAGTCAAAAAATCCCCTGACATTTAAAAACCTACACTTTGCCCCCCTGTAAAATGAAAATTGTGCACTTCACCCCCTACCGTTAGGGTTCCGTTATAAAATAATTTTTTATGCCGAAAATACCCCTCCGCCATTGCTGCCGCCGCCTCCCCGCCCCGCATTATGCTCCCATGACCGTAATTCGCAGTGCCGGAGGCGGGCACGTCGCTCCACGCTACGGGCCTCAGCGGCACCGCGCCGGGTTTCGCCGGGCCTCAGCGGCGCCGCGTCGTGCCGTGCTCGTCGTGGAGGCCGCGGTGGGGATGATCGGGACGAAGCCCGTGCGGCGGTGCCCGGGTTTGGAAGCGTCGGCGCCGGCGGAGTTGTGAGCGGCCTTCCTGCTCGACCGGAAGAAAAACTCGCCGAAGTGAGTTTGGCGCCCTGCGAGGCCGGCGGAGGAGAGTGAGGAGAGAAGATGGGGAAGAAGACAACAATGGCGAGGAGCAAAATGGTCATTTTACACACCGTAACCCCCTTGTGAACATTTTTTATTTTACAGGGGGTGAAGTGTAGGTTTCTAAATGTCAGGGAGGAAAAGTAAAAAAGCGAATTATTATAAGGAGGTTTTCTGTAATTTAGCCTATATAATATGTAAAATTTCATATAATTGTACCCATGGACGCGGCTGATTTCCGCGTGACCCGACACATTAACGCCTATTTATTCACCCCGCAACCACCCACTACCCCCAAAAACCAAAGAAACCAGCACAACAACCCCTTTCTCTCTCCCTCTGTATTCATCTATCTAGACTAGAATAGATCTCTTCGATCTGAACCATGAAAACCCCAATCCACTCCTCTCCTCGGTCGGCAACGCTGCTGCTGCTGCTTCTCGCTCTTCTTCTCCTTCTGACTGCAGCAGTTCACGCTGAGCACGAGCCGAAGGTGGGGGGGCTGACGAAGATAAAGCACGTGGGGTCGAACAAGGAGGTGCAGGAGCTCGGGCGGTTCTCCGTGGGGGAGTACAACAACCGCCTGCGCGGCCGCGACGCCAAGCCGCTGGCGTTCGTGAAGGTGGTGGAGGGGCAGCAGCAGGTCGTCGAGGGCATGCAGTACTACCTCAAGATCGCCGTCGCCGCCCCCGACGGCTCCCACAAGATCTACAATGCCGTCGTCTGGGACAGGCCCTGGCTCAAATCTCGCCAGCTCATGTCCTTCACTCCCTCTACTAAGTAAAAAAGTAAAAAAAAATATATATCAACCGTAAACTACTTTTTTATTATATGTATGCATGTATGTGCTTTGCTTAATCTGTATGGTGTGTATTTCTACTGCTAAAGAGAGTGTGACGAGTAAGAATAATAATGATAATAATTTGTATGGTGTGTTTCTTGTGAAATAATAGTTTTTTTTTTAATATATATATATATATATATATATATATATATATCAAGATAACAAAGAATCCCAAAAAAAAAATAAATAAATAAATAAATAAATAAATGTAGAAGAGGCCCTCTCTGTGTAATCTCGAGAGATCAAGAAGTTTCTGGGGAATCCCGTCGATTTCCCCCAATCAGAGCCCGACAATTTTGCCTAAAAAACTGCACGGAATCCTATGGGTCTACAGGAAACGCTTTTTCCGAGAGAAATGCCAATGCTTTATTTGTTTGTTTGTAATAAGTGTGCTTAAGCTGAAAATTTATTATTACAATAAAGTTAAAGGTGAAAAGAAAAAATTACTATAGTTGTTCGCTTGATTGTCTGATAAAAAATAAATGTCTTGAAAACTACAATTATTTTCTTAATCTATTTTACTAAAAAAGTTTACACTAAGATAAGGACAAGGAGAAAAGTTATTTTCAATTAATTATTATTAATTTTTTTCATAATTAGCTTCCGTACGATTGGAAGTGAAGTCAATTCCACATTTTAGAAAAGTTTGGGTTACATGCGAAATTGATCTTCTGGCGAATTAAACAACGGAAGTGGGCTTTCAAACCAAGTTTGCTCTCATCTACTTTGAGTACAACAAGCATGCCCTATGTTTTGCAGGATTATAGCCTTTATTCCAAAATTGTAATTCTATTATCTAATATTAAAATTATTTCGAGTTTAGTAATTAAAAAAAGAGTAATAAAATTAGCGAAGTTAAGAAATAGGGAGTCTTGAATGATAAAGTTGTAAGGTTACAACCGAAAAGTGATTGTAGGGTAAATTGTTATGAATTTCATCCAATTCATATTTGGGATTTCAGGACCAAAAAAAGGAGTGAAAATACTTTATTCTAACTTTAACTTTATCTGTAACTTTTTAACTTTTGACTTCATCTAACTTCTAACACTAAGTATTCCTCTAACTT
>NC_033637.1:6472640-6541847 GCF_001540865.1 Ananas comosus
GAAAACGAGCTGGAAGCACGGAAGGCTCCGTGCTTCCGATAGCATAGTAGCCTTACTTTATATACATATATACATATATATGTACATATATACATATATATATATATATATACATATATACATATATATATACATATATACATATATATTGTTGGACTGGGCTACTATTAGTAGCAAAATCTCGTTGTTGCTACCAGTTTTTTAGCCTTTGGATCAACTTTTTTTATTATTTCTAGCCATTGGATTAACTACTACAACCCAGTGGGGACCACTCAATCCTAGGGGGACCACTCAACTCTAACCGACTAATATCATCCTAACCCTACAATTTTTCATCCAAGGGTTAAAAACTTGATAGCAAAAATAGCGTTTTACTATTAATAGTATTTCAGCCTAATTCTATATATATATATATATATATAGAGAGAGAGAGAGAGAGAGAGAGAGAGAGAGAGAGAGAGAAGAGAGAGAGAGAGTGAGGCTAACTATGTAGTCGGAAGCACGGACCTTCGTTCTTCAACTCATTGCGATGTTGCGATTTTCGATATCGTCAATCCGGTCCTTAAAGAAGTACCTAAAAAATAAATTTTATGATTTTACGATATCATTTGCCTAGTGAACAAAGGGGGCTCAAAATCAACAGTTGAAAATAAAAATCTTACAAAATGTAATAATATGACATTAAAATTTTAAATCAAAGATATTGATCTTATTTTATATAGTATAAAGAATTTTCTATCAAAATTTCACGTGATTTGGATATTTCTGCACCGTTAAACTTGCAAACGGCTCACTACAGCCATTGAAATTTGTTGATTTTGAGCCCATTCGATCACTAGGCAAACGATATCGAAAAATAATAAAATTTATTTTCTAAGTACTCCAAATACTCTAGATCAAGTTTAACAGAGCCGATCGACGATTCGAAAGTCGTAATATCAAAAACGAACTGGAAGTACGGAAGGTTCCGTGCTTACGATAGCATAGCAGCCTCACTCTATATATATATATATATATATATATGTTGTATGTTTTATTTACTTTGATATCTGCTTAGTTGACCGTTGACAGATTGATGTTGTTCGTGATGTACAGGGCGAGCCTCATGCATCTTCCGCTGCAAGCCCGGCACATGACACTCCTTAATTGCCCTAGTTCCATGAAAATAGAGCACCAACCTCACTATACATTGTACAGGTTCTGAAACCCCTCTTCCACGTTGTGGAACACAACTCATAATTGATACATCAATACTGTGTTTGTTTGGGGGATAGGGGGGGATAAGAGGTTATCCCCCCATACCTAAACACAAAAAAAGGTGGGATAATTATCCCACCTCTTAACCGGTTAAATTTTTATAATTTTAAAAATTTATAATTTGTAATCTTAAAATTAAAATGTTATACTTTTGAATTCTAAAATTTTAAATTTTAAATTGATATTTCAATTTTTTTAAATTTAAAATTGATATTTTATATATTTATATTTAGATTTAATCTTAAATTTAAAATTTCAAATAATAAAAATTTGAACTTTGAATTTTAAAATTAAAGATTTAAAATTTTAATTTTAATTTTGAATATTAAATATTTAAGTTATAAATTTAAATTAAAATATTTAAGTATAAAATAAAAATTTAAATTCAAATATAATATAAGGGTAATATGCATTTATTTTCTATTTATAACTATTCACTATTCTTCTTATTTCATCTTATCTATCCAAATGCTATTTTGTTTATTCTTGAGAATAACTTAATTTTCATCCAAACGCAAAATTAGTTTAGTTCTTGATTATATATGAAATTGTACGTATCCCTGAAATAAGCAGTTCTTACTTATACTCAAACCAAACAAAGCCCAAAAGTATAAAGTTCATATATAGTGAAGAAGAAGGATAACACACATTTCTACAGCAAAAACGGTGTATAGAAACACTTTTAAATATCGGTACTGGTCCAAAAAAGTGCTGCTGACTAAATTACCGACACTTTTTAAAAATATTGCTATATATGGGGTCGCTATATGTGGGGCCGCCTCGATATTTGGCACCCGCTCCTCCAGCAACGTATAGCGAAAGGACATGTGGCAATCATAGTCTTCTACGATCCCTGCGAGATCCTCGCGGCCGAACTCCAGCCGCCGGAATCCTACTTCATTTGTTGCGACGGCGGAGGAGGAGAAGGGAGATGGTGATCAATTTTTCTTTTTTTCTCTTTTATATTTGTAATCGAGCCGAGTCGGATGGGTTAGGTTGGTTGAGTAAAGGAACTTTTTGTTTTTGATTGGATTGATCTTAATTATATTTAGGTCTTAGTATATTTTATTTAAAAGTTTTGGTATAAATAGGACACTTATACAAAAGTAGCCGAAAAAGTTATGGAATTAGTTATCTTGATGCGTACCTATGGTGAACAGATTATTGATCAAACAGTAGCCGAAAAAAATTTAAAAAGTCTAACGAAAAAATATGGTGATATTGTTTCTGTTATAGAAGAGGCAAAAGATTTATCTAAATTATCTTGTAGTGAATTTCTTGGTTCTCATTTAGCACATGAGGAACGAAAAGATAGAACTGAAAATTTTTCTGAGCATACTTTTCAAAGTGAATCGAAAAGCAATGAAAAAGATGGTGCAGATTCTCTTAATTGTCAAACTTCAACATATGGTGGCTATGGTAGAGGCCGTGGTCGTGGCCAGAGCAGAGGCCTCGGAGGTAGATCGGGTGATTTCAACAATAGAAACAATGAAAGATAAGGTAATCAAAATTATAGAACCTACGGAGGTAACGATCAATCCCGCAATCATAAAAATATTCAATACTATTATTGTAAAAAATTTGGCCATATAGAGCGCTTTTGTCGATTGAAACAACAGAATGCGAATTTTATTTATGAAAAGAATGAAAACGATAATGTACATTTTGCATGTCGTTCATTAGAAAAAACTGCTAACAATATTTGGTATGTCGATAGTGGTTGTGGTAATCACATGACAGGAAAAGAAAAAAACTTTATAAATTTGAACAAATTAGTTAAAGGTCGCGTAATGATGGGTGATGGCTATGTTCATGACGTGCACGAAAGAGGTATAATTGTGGTAAATATTTCTGAAATGCAAAAAATAAATAATGTCTTATATGTTCAAAGTTTGAATTCCAATCTTTTTAGTGTTGGTCAATTTTTGAAAGAAGATTATTCGCTTATTTTTGAAGATTCGAAATGCACAATTTATGGAGATAAAAATAAAAAGAATTTACTTTTTGAAGTTCCGATGATAGAGAATAAAGTTTTTCCTGTTCATGTTGCAATGAAAGTAGTGCTAAATGATGATTGGTTATGGCACTATCGATATGGTCACTTGAGTTTTAAGGGACTTGATCTATTATATAAAAAGAATATGGTTGATGGTTTGCCTTTGGTGAATAATAATGGTTCTGTATGTGAAAGTTGTGTGCTAGGAAAGCATCACAGGGATTCTTTTTCCAGAAAGAGCAATTGGAGAGCCAAAGAACCATTAGAATTGATACATGCAGATGCATATGGACCGATGCAGACACCGTCGCTCAGCAGCAATTACTACTTTATAGTTTTCGTGGATGACTATAGCCGGATGACTTGGGTTTATTTTATCAAAAATAAATCCGAAGCTTTTGATGCTTTTCAAAAATTTAAAAATTTGGTTGAAAACGAATCCGATTATTATATTAGGACCCTCCGTACAAATTGAGGGGGAGAATTTATTTCTATCAAGTTTGAACATTTTTGTAAGGCTAATGGTATTCATAGGCAATTGACAACCAGTTACATGCCTCAGCAAAACGGTGTTGTAGAGCGCAAGAATCGAAGTTTAGTCGAGATGGCAAAAAGCATGTTGAAAGCGAAAAAGTCCCGAACAAATTTTGGGCAAAAGCAATATCTACTGCAACACACATTCTCAATAGAAGTCCAACTTTAGCGCTGGAGAATATTACATCTTATGAAGTATGGACAGGCTGGAAACCGAAGGTAAACACTTTAAAATTTTTTGGCTCGGTTTCTTTTGTTCATATCCCATCACAAAATAGGCAAAAATTGGATGATGATAGTCAGAAGTTTGTTGGATATAACGAAAGAAGTAAAGCCTATCGATTTTATAATCCTGCTACTAACTCTTTAATTATAAATCGTGATGCTATATTTGATAAATAAAAAGTTTAGGATTTGAGCTCAAAAGTGCAGGATAATCCACTTGCGATACTCGAAAATGAAACTCCAACTGAAAATAGAAACAATGGTAAAAAATGACAAGTACAGAAACAACACCACAAGCTTCACCGCAAATTTCACCAAAAACTTCTCCAAAGGTGACGCCAAGAAAAATAAAGTCACATACTGAAATATATGAGCAGTGCATGTACTTACAATTTGGTGAACCGCAAACCTTCGAGAAGGAGGCAAAATCTGACGATTGGTGTAAGGCCATGAATGAAGAAATTGCGGCGCTAGAGAAAAATAATACCTGGGAGCTTGTTGAGCCATCCACGAAAAAAGAAATTATCGAGTTAAAGTAGATAAATAAGGCAAAATATAAACAAGATGGATCGATCCAGAAACTAAAGGTGCGACTCGTTGCAAAAGGTTATTTACAGCAGGCAAGTATTGATTTTAATGAAACTTTTGCACCCGTAGCTAGATTTGATACTATTCGAACAGTTTTAGCTGTAGCCGCACAAAATAAATGAAAAGTTTTTCAATTTGATGTTAAATTGGCCTTTCTTAATGGTTTTTTGGATGAAGAAGTTTTTGTTGAGCAACCACAGGGTTATAAAATTAAAGGACAAGAAAGCAAAGTTTACAAGCTACGGAAGGCGTTATATGGATTGAAACAAGCTCCAAGAGCATGGTATAGTTAGATCGATTCACACTTTATTCAAAACAAATTTTCTAGAAGTGAAAGTGAACCAACACTTTATATCAAATCTCGAGGTGCGGAAATTTTGATTGTTTGCCTTTACGTTGATGATTTGATTTATACCAGAAATAGTATAGAATTGATCAATGAATTTAAGAAAAGTATGATGACTGAGTTTGAGATGACAGATCTTGGCACAATGAGTTATTTTTTAGGCCTCGAAGTAAAACAAGGAGAAAATGGAATTTTTATTTGTCAAAAAAAATATCTTATTAGTGATTTACTTGAAAAGTTTAATATGAAAGATTGTAATCTCGTGGAAAATTCAACAAGTACAAAAGTGAAGCTATTATTGGATGATAGGGAAGAAAAGATAGATGCAAGTTTATATCGAAGTTTGATTGGAACCTTGCTCTTCATTGGTAATAGTAGACCAGATATTGTGTATGCGAGATCCTTATTGTCGAGGTTTATGCAGAGCCCAAGTAAAATCCATTGGGGAGCGGCGAAAAGGATATTGAGATATTTGAAAGAAACAAGAGACCACGGACTGTGGTATACTAACGCTAACAATTTTTACTTCTTTGGTTGTTCTGATAGTGATTGAGCAGGTTCGGTAGATGATTGAAGAAGCACGAGCGAGTTCGTGTTCAACCTTAACGCAGGAGCAATTTGTTGGTCATTGAAAAAACAACAGTCGACGGCTTTATCATCCTTAGAAGCCGAATACATTGCGGTTACGGCTGCTACATGTCAAGCAATCTGGATGCAGCAAATCTTAACAGATTTAAAGCATAAGCAAGAAAATCCAACCGTGACTTACTGCGACAATCAATCAACCATCGCGATGGCAAAAAATCCTATTCATCATAGCCAGGCTAAACATATCGAATTGCGACATCACTTTATTCATGAATAGATCGCCAACAGACAAGTCGAGTTGATACACTGCGCTACCAAGGAGCAGATGGCCGATATTTTCACAAGCTGCTACCATTGGAGAAATTCATATTTTGCCAAGAGAAGATCGGTGTGAAGAACATTAGCATTATGGGGGAGTGTTAGAGATAATGCTAATGAGATTAGGATTAGATTATTTGATTTTATCCATTATTATATTCGAGATGAAATCGAAAAAAAGTAGGATTCTATATAATTAGTTATAAATAGATAGCCAGGATTATTTGATTAATGAAGCCGGTATTAATTAAGTTGAAGCCGAAATCGAGCGCTAATTAATGAGTTGTCGTCACCACCGTGTACGAACGCATGCTGGGTAGACGTTAACTTTTCTTCAATATAGTTTGTTTTGTTTTTCTTCCACAACAACGTACCAAATTCTTTGATTTGTCTTCTTCCTCTCTTGTATTTTTTATTTTACTTTTTATGGAGATCTCTATATACCATAACAAGTATATAGAATGTATTTGTCAGAGGCCCACCGCCGTAACAAAAAAATGATCCATTATTTGGAGTGCACTCCTCCAACTTCAACGTCCTTCCAAGCTCAAGGGTCCAGATCATCAAGATGCCAGCAACCAATGTGAGACGTGAGTCAAAAGGAATTAGGATGAGGTTGCGAAGGGGGAGAAAATGAGAGGATGATATATAGTGGTAGGGATATATAGAAAAGGAGGAAGAAGTTAATAGGAAAAGAGAGATGTCGTTTAATTAATTAGGGAATAAAGAAGAAGAAAGGGAGAGGAAGAAAAAGAGGAGGAGAAGGAATAGGCATGTGGTGCCTTGGCTAATGTAAACGGTACCAAAGGAATGGAACGAGAGAGAGAGAGAGAGAGAGAGAGAGAGAGAGAGTGGAAAGTGGTTGGTCGAACCCGCTAAATAATCAGGCAGTCGACTCAAATTCTGTGGCGGTTGACAATCAGATAGGTCAAAACTACAAATTCTTAAGATTCAAATTAAATCAAAATTAAACAACTTAGATGTTTAAATTCAAAATTCTTCAAAAGTCTTATAATTTTGTGAACTCAAATCGAATCAGATTGCATAATCTTCATATCTCAATATCTAGAATTAAATTTAAAAAATTATAGGGTCTTATGTATCAAATTTTAAGTATAGAAGTTTCAGTGTCAAAATAAAACATGACGAGAAATTTAGAGAGTACTGATCGACAAATTTATATAAAGATCAGTACATTATTAATTTTTGGATATTATTTTGTTCAATATTACCTTGGTCTTTTGTATGGGGCTTTTTCTTTTTTGTTTTTTTGGAGAGATAGGTAGCACGCTACCCGCTAGGGCTGGCAAACGAGCGAGCCGGCTCGCGTTCGACTCGTGTTCGGCTCGATATTCGGCTCGCTCGAGCTCGACTTGAAATTAAATGAGCCGAGCTTGAACAAAATAAAAGGCTCGAAATTCATTTCAAGCTGAGCTTGAGTATTACTCGGCTCATTCGAATTAGGCTCGAAAAGCTCGAAAGCTCGAAATATATATATATATATATATATTTATATATATAATGTATTTTAATTATATATAGGCTTTAATTTAATTTGGGCCATTATTGTTGGCCCATAAAATAAACCCAACAAGTACAACCGTGCAATTGAGCCCAACTCTAAATTTACATAACACACTCTCTCTTTCAGACTTTCACTGTTCCACATAACCCTAAAACATGATAATATTCAAATTTCTAAATCCCTAATTTTTTTTTCTCTCTCTCTCTCTGACCCTCACCCAGTCAGGCAGTCACCCTAGCTCACATTTCTTACAATTATTTTGTATTTTGAACTATTGAACATGTTGTATCAAATTATAGGTAATGTTCTATAAAAATTAAACTATTGATTATATTATGTCGAGAATTTCAATCGGCTCGTTTAGAGCTCGAGCTCGGCTCGACTCGAAATTAGGCTCGCTCGAGTTCGGCTCGAATTAATTTCAAGCCGAGCTTGAACCTAGATTTAGGCTCAAAATTAATTTCAAGCCGAATTTGAGCTGACATAAGCTCGCTCGAGCTCGGCTCGTTTCCACCCCTACTACCCGCTTCGTTTATTAATTTCATTTAGAAAATAAACTTAGCTGGAAATATGAATCAACTAGGATTCGAACTTGGGTCTCGGGTATCAACCACCAAACCCTTTGCCACTTGCTCTAGGGACGGTTGGTATATGGGGCTTTATTACTTGAACCCTACTTAGTGTTATTTTTATTTTCTATATATGTTATATTATTTTCCTTTAAAAATGTCATTGAATTTTTTTTTTATCAATATATATATACACTATGCTTTAGATTTATTTTTATTTTTTCTCTCATATTATTTTTTTCGCTCAAGGACATCCATAAACTATTATTTTCTCACCAATATTATTTTATCATCCACAAATCTATTATTTTAAACAAAACCTAACAACTCTAATATCAAGGTACGTACGTACATAACAACTCTACCAACTGGTTAGATAGTAGGAAAAAACCAAAATGATTCTTCAAAATAAATTCATCTCTATACCAATTTGTTTTGAACTTTACTAATTCCATTCTTTTCACGAGTTCTTTTATTTTGTTTTGTTTTGTCAAAACAAGATGAACATGTACTAGCTTTTGTTAAAGAAAAACACTAATTTACTATTTATAGCATACAGAGTGTATATATATATATATATAGAGAGAGAGAGAGAGAGAGTTCGGCTACTATACTTTTATGAGTATTGGCTCACTTATACTCATAAGTTTTCGGCTCTTAGATTTATTTCATGATCATTTCCACCTATTAGATCATACTATGCAACCAACTACCCACTCAACTCTAGAGGACCACTATCATTTTAAGTGGGGACCGCCATCATCCTAACCACACATCCCATCAATCAACGGTTAAAAATTTATGAGTGCAAAGGGTTCTATACTCATAAGAGTATAGTAGCCCCAGCCTATATATATATTGTGCTCCTAAGTTCTTAACCGCCTATCAAATTTGATGGGTGATTAGGGTGAAAGAAAGAAAAGAAATTAAAAAGAAATTCAAAGAGGGGAGAAATTGAGAAACCCAATTTCTCTCTAATTGCTCTTCTCCATTTCACCCTAACCACCCATCAAATTTGATGGACGGTTAAGAACTTAGAAGCACAAGAGCTGTTGTGCTCCTAATAGCACAGTAGCCCTACTATATATATATATATATATATATATTATATATTTAATAAGTGGTCCTTTTTAGACAATATAATATGAACAAAAAAAAAAATCTATAGAGTACAGAGAGTGCCACCTAGACACTTCATATGGGAGTGTAAATTTTGCACCCTTATATTCGAGGGTTTAGAAACTTATTTGAATGTTTAGTGGGTAAATCTAGGCTACAAAATATTAGCTTGTAAAATTTACACCAAAAATTTAAATGTATATTAGTATTGCTTGTATAGTATACTTCACTGTTATTATATAATCCTTTCTAGCAGCGAGGACGTACGTGAATGTCCAATGCCACATCTATATTTATATTTATATCTATATTTATTTATTTTTTATATATTATTTCTCATGGAATTTGCCACGTGGTAATTTCTCACCCCCTCTCCATACTCTTTGATGCTTCACCTTCCCACCTCATCTCTACTCGATACTTCGTCTTTCCACCCGCCCACTTTTTAATTAATGTATTCATATGATTTAGTTTTATCTAAACAAATTATTTTTTTTTAAAAAAGAATAACTATTTGTTCTTGTAACTTTCATTATTGTTATATATAATTTATTTGTTATTGTAACTTTTGTCATATTTGTATATATCTATTTTATATTTTCTATTTATATTTATTAATATTTTATTACAAGTTAAAAAATTTTTAAATTTTAATTTTGTTAATTTTTTATCTTCTATAATATTAAGCCGTAGCAATGCACAGATAACTCAACTAAAGGTGTCCAAAATATCCGATATCCCATATACCCGACCCGGACCCTATCCGGAACCGAACCGGATCCGAACCGGACCCGATAAAAAATGAATAGTATACGGATAAAAAAAATTACCTATTAAAGTTTTGGGTATGGGTCCGGATATTTTATACCCATACCCGATTTAGACCCGACCCGAACCTAACTTTTAAATGGATAAGGTCCGAAATAGTTTTCAAATCAGGATCCGGACCCGGACCCGATGAAATATCCGATAGTAAATAAAAAAAAAATAAACTTTTGAAATTGAAGGATCAACTTTAATATGACTTATAGATGATGAGTCACTACGTATTTTCATCCTAATGAAACCCTAGCCGTCTCTTTTACTCATTACTTTTTTCTAATTTTTTTACTCTTTGTTTCCTACTTCTTTTTTTTCATTTTATTTCCGCCAATAATATTTGATTGTCATCATCATCATCAGTGTCATCATCATCATCAGCGATAATATTTCTTTTGAATGAATTTTATTGGATGGTACAACTTATTAGAATGCGAGTTTTTTTTATGGTGAGCTTTATAGTTTGTCTATTGACTATTTAATAAAGTTTATAAAAAAAATATACTTATACGGATATCTGTACCCGATCTAAACCCGATCCATATCCGGTCTTGAACGGGTAATATACGGGTAGTCACTACCCAGACCCGCTCAAATAGACCCGATGGGTATATTAGTAATTTTAGTACCCAGATCCGGACCCGACCCGAAGTTAAATGGGTAGGGTATATATATTTTTTTATAACCATTTCTTTTTAGGATATGGGTATAGTATATTAATTATCCAGACCCGACCCGGTCCACGGACATCTTTAAACTCCACCAGTCATATTTAAGATCAGACCGATGACGTCACAATCACCAGGTATCACGAGAAGGGAATCAGGAGCCCACACAAGTTTATTGATTTGGGAGCGCATGGGCAGGCCTCGCAGCCAACTTGTCGGCCCGTACAAACACTGTGTCATGTGAAATTTTTTTTATTACAATTTATTTTATATAAAAATATTTAATTAAATATTTTCATATTGTATAAAATACTATAATAAATATTACTTAAAATTTATTTTAGTGCGAAATTAGTATATTGCTTCTTATTAGATTGCTGCTATCCTGCATGTACACAATGAATGTGATTGATTGGAGCTTTCATTTTAAGACTTTCAGTAATTCAATAGAAATAAAATAATATGACGGTATTTGGCTAAGGGACTAAGTAACGTAGATAGTAATGTTGAATTTATTTATAAATGAGATTCATCACAAAGTACTAATATCATTTATTTGAGGAAAATATAGGTATCCTCATATTAATAGTTTGAGGTAATCATAATATATCTAATCCAACCCACTCTTTTACTTTCTTCATACTTGCCGGGTAGTCGGTATTTTTTTGGGGAGGGCTATTGCTTATATATCCTGAAAAGTTCTCGACTTTCTTATATACCCTTATTAGAAGTCTAATATTAAAACTACCCTTCTAACGTTCCATGTTCTTTCAAATATACCTCTAGAATTAAATATTTTTAGCGAATATTTAACAGCCGCGGTTATCCCTATAAATTACTATTTTTTCCATTCAAATATACCCTTCTAGGGCATGTTTGTTTCACCGAAACTGGAGTTTGGGTTGAAGTAGACTTAATTTGGGTTGAAGTAGAGTTCGTGACAACTACTTTTTTTCCGTTGTTTGTTTCGTAGTTATGGAAGTGAAGTTTTATTAGTTCTGCTGTTTGTTTGGTAGGAAGTGTATGATGTAAAACTAGAATTTATATATAAATAATAATGGTTTTAATACATAAAAATAATATAATTATATTTTTATATAATTAAAATTTAATTTAAAACAATTAAATTATTTTTTACACATAATTTTTTTATACATAAATTATAGTAATACAATAATAAAATTATAAAGTAAAAAAATAATAATACTTAATTAATCAATTTTTATTATATTTTAGTTGTACAAACTAAATAAAAAAATATTAAAACTTAACTAATCAATTTTTATCATATTTTAAATATACCAACTGAATAAAAGATTAATTAGTAATATAATTAAATATATTTAAATATAACTATCATTACCTATTATATTTTTTTTTTTCTTTTCCTCTCTTCACCGTAATTGACTTCGGCCCATGCCGTTTGAGATTAACTCGAGTTTCGACCGTAACTTTTTTACGGCGAACCAAACAACGGAACTGACCGTTTATGGCGAAAGCTTCCTTCCCCTCCACTTCCACCCTATTTTCACCCAAACAAACATGCCCCTACTGTACAAACTTTTCATATTTACCCTTCAAATGACAAATACTTTTCTTATTTACCCTTCAAATATGAAATTCTTTTCTTATTTACCCTCCAACGGCCATTCCAAAGGTAACCTTCTTCTTTAACCTTATAAAAGCACACCCATGGCTAAAAAACAAGGCAAGTTTACTTCATCTTCTATTAGCCTTTTTCTCCTCCTATTTGCCTCACTTCTAGCCATATATGAGCCATCTAAGTGAGAGATCTGCGTCCTCTCCTAGAGCACAAATCTCTTTGTGCGATTGCAGAAAATCTTGCAAAATATGGGTATCGAAGCAGCCAACCAACAAAGGACGTCGATTCTACCATTCCTCAAATTAGGGGCTAAGAAAAGCTATTGCATATTCTAACCTCATGATTGTAAGTTATGAATTCCCAAAGATCTAAAAGGTAAAATAACACCTAGAGGGGCGTAAATAGGTGTAAACGACAAAACAAAAATTTCGATGCAAAATAAAAAAATTAAGTGTGAAAAATTAAAACCAACACACCAAGATTTTACGTGAAAAAATTTCAACTTGGAGTAAAAAATCCACAGGACCGATCACACAAAATAATCCACTATAAAAAATTGAGAATAAAGTGATTTACCAAATTCATGACCTAACTTTTACCGAATCCTCGTAGTAAATCATCTTCGTCAGTCCTCAATTGATCGAACTCTTCCAACCTGTAACGTACCGAAACCTCGGTAGGATATACCGAATATCAGTCAAATTGACCGAAGTGTGGTAGTGGACAAGTTGGTGAGGTCTGTGAGGTTTTTCGAATATTTCGGAATGGTTTAATAGGTATTTGGACCTTGGAGAGCAAAATTGGTGAAATTCCAAGCTTGCTGCGCTAGAAATGCTCTTGGGGTCCGGACCCTATATGTAGGGTCCAGACCCCGTACGCGTGAAAGGTTGGGTTGAGCAAAGTTGTTAATTGTGTGAGGGGTTATGTGCAATTGTGCTGTGGGATAGTATATGGATGGGTTCTTAACCCATTTTCCCTTGTTCCCCTCACAACTCCAACCAAAGAGAGTTCTCTTTCTCTCTCTAAAGCTCTCTCTCTCTCTCCTAGGGTTTGCTCCAAGAGGTGAAGATTAGTGGAGAGGAGTTAGCTTGGAGGTGAAGCAACCTTCTCTTACAAGCTTGGCTTAGGAGAGAGCTTGGATTAGAGGTAAGCTTTATAAGATTTGAGGGTTTTTGGAGTTAGGGTTTTGTATAAATCCCTTATAAGTGAGTTTATGTGGAACCCTAGGTAAATTTAACATTGATTATTGCATGAATCATAAAGAGTTGGGAGTACCTTTCAATAAATAGGTTTCTAGGGTTCAAAAGAGGGTTTTGTGATTAGGTGGGTTTTGATCTCAATTGATCTCTTGTAACCCTAATTGGTGGATAAGCTGACGCGTTGGGAGAATCAGATTGGAGTTCCGACAAGTCTACGTGGAGTTATTGGGGAAAAATCCCTTTTCGGCTTCGTTTGCCGTGGGTCGAGGGAAATCGACGATCATAAATCATGAAACTTGAGTTGTAGCCTTCCGGCATCACTACGAGGTGGGTGGTGCTATCCGAAATTATCAAATTTCTCATTATGTCTATGTCGCCTTTCTTGAGCATATATGTATACATGTGGCATTCATGCATTATAGGGTTATTGTGATATGTGGCTAAGATGTGGGATCTCTTGCATGCTTTCAATGTAAAAGAACATGTGAATTGATAATGGACCATGCATATAAAAACCCTATAGATGGATGAATTGAATGTTGGACTATGACATTAGTAAACAAAGGTGACATTGAGACTAGAGGGTATGAATAGCACCTAAAAATATGGTATGCCAGACAAGGTAAAACCTTATGAGCATTGTGGCAAAAGTGGCAAGGTATCCTCAAAGTTGAGGATTGGACTATACTCACCTTGGGTCTATTATGCTTGAGGATGGTCGATCCACCTCCAGCGGTGCGCTCTGGAGTGGTCACCAACTGGGTTATAGCGGAATTCTCCCCAGTAGACGGCCCCGTCGGGTTGTAGCGGAATTCTCCCCGATAGAAAGGGATTTGGGTGGTGAGTTGAGGTTAACCATAAGTTAACCGAGAGGATTGGGTAAAGGCAAAAGGTAAAAGTAAAATGCATGCATCATGAGCATATACTTGTTGTTCAATTCTTATACAGGCATTGTAGTAGCATAGTATGGTTTGTTATCTATCTCTTCTTTTCCTACATATGCCTGAGTAGACCTAGTGGGTGAGTCGGCGGGGTCAGCGGCCGAACCCACTGGAAACTTTCATTAGTTCTCACACCACTAACCTCGCAGATCCTAGCGCGAGCGAGGCAATCGAGGATCGCGGCAAGGGCATCGCGCCCTAGATAGCGGCTTCCCGAGTATAGCTTGTACCCTATTTACTTTCATCGTTTGTATACGAGAAAAGTGTGATGTAAATGGACATGTGTAAATGATGTAAATGATTAGGTGGCATATACTTTTGATGAAGGATATGTCATGTATTTGGAAAAAGAATGTAGATATATGGAAAGCTTATATTTGGTTAAATTTAATCAAGTTACATGGGTGGATGTAATAGTAGTACTCTCACTTGCTTGGTTGTTGCTTGCCATCGTGCAAGCCATGTATACTCGAATTCTATCTATGTGAATTGCTATACATGTTGTATTGAGCCTTGGGCGGACAAGGGAGGTTCTGTCCGTTCGGCGTCTGTAGACGTACCTGAACCGACCAAATTGGCGGTCGCGGGGTGTGACACAACCGATTACGCCGCAACTCCTCGCAGCAACAACGTCTCGAATCCACAAGCGTCCACCGAATCCTAGGCCTCACGCGAAGCCCTCGCGCAAACACTCCGTCCGGAGCCCATAGAAAAACATAATTGGTGGTGATTGAATCTCTTAGAAAACCATAAGATATGAGGAGAACCCTTTTAATCCATCATCCACTCGATTCTCTAAGGAACATTAGAATAAAAGCCTAAGAATCAAGTTGACGATCGAAAAACCGAAACTTGCTTTAAGACATGAATCGAAAAGCTCCAAAAATAAGTTTCTAGGGTTTCTTAAGGATCTTATTTTTAAGCATGTGTTTTAGGGGGCTCCCCATAGCTTATTTATGGGTTTAGGAGACATAGAGACCTACTAGGATTGAAAAACTAATTTTTGAAAACAGACGACGGTCTCAGGGTCCGGATCTTACTTCAGGGTTCAGACCTTCAAAGTACGGATCTTCATACTAGGGTTCGGACCCTCCTCGCGTAACATGAAGACCCAGCGTACGGGGTCCGGACGCTAGACCCAAAGGTCCGAACCCTTGCTATATGAATGCAAGGAAGACCCACAAGGTCCGGACCTTGATCCCAAGGTCCGGACCGTTTCTTCGAATTTTTCAAAAGGCTCTCGGGATCCGGACCTTGGAACCAGGGTCCGGACTCCGAACCTTGAAAAACTTAGTTTTTCATATTTATACATTTACAAACCCTTTCTAAGTCGCCCAAACACTTTTAAATGTGCAAACATCACCACAAATTATTAAAGCTCATACCTGAGATAGATGAGCACTCGCAATCACCAAACGACAATCTCCTCACATGATCGATCTAATAAAAAACAAAATACATTTCACAAATCCTAAAACAAACTCTATAACTTAGAGGAGACATAGAGTCTTGAAGTCTTGTAATCTCCTACAAAACAGATTCTCCAGAACATGCAATCAAGATACAAAATATGCAATAAAAATATCATCATAGTCATCAGTCACAGTCATCAAAAGTCTAAGTCATCTAAGCAATGTAAAATAAGCAGTCAGCCTAAGTCATCTAAGCAGTAAAGCCTAAGTCATCTAAATAGTAAAAGCAATAAAAATAAAAGCAAGAAAGCAATATCAACATCTCCCCTTTTTGTCACAAAGCGTCAAAACGACAAAAAGGAATGCAAACAACCACATGAAATGCAGAACTACCCTTAGCAGTCAATCCAAGTCGTTACCCTGTGGTGGAATGTTGGCGCGACAATACCCCAACTTGTCAAAAATGGCTTTCATTAACCGGAAGAGTTTGCCAAGCTGCTTCGTGATGCAAGTTTGTTTGAGAGCGATGCGCTCCTACTCCAACATAATGCTTTGAAGTTTGGTAGGCATGTGCTCCTGCTCGGAAGACAATCGTTGTTGCTCGCAGTAAACTGAGGATACAGAGACATCTTCTTCAGACAACTCCTCAGATAGGTGAGACGGACCCGAAGCAGCAGGAGGCGGAGTAGAGTGACGCGGAGTAGAACGACGTGGAGGAGAGCGAAGCTGAGTTCTTGACTTAATCAACGTGGTCTCATTTATCATGCCGAGACTCTGCTCATAGGAGCTGCAACGAATATCAACTCCTTATTGTCGAAGAATCCTCATAATAATCAACGGATAAGAGAGGCACTCATTCTGATTTGACGTCTTAATATCCTTCGCCATCCAGTGCCAAATCAAAAACGGAACATTTAGATTAATTCCACGTGAACGAACTTCATTGGGATGCCCAAGCAGATACATGTAGAGAAGCCTTTCCAAACACACTACCTTGGTATTCATCGTTGGCAAAATGTTGTAGTGAACAATGAAGTTCAAAAACCGATACTCAGTTTTCAACTCTTTTGACAAAATAGAATTTCCAGTGGACTGAGTATCCGGGACACAAACTCCATTCACAACGCGGCGCCAATCACGAAGTGAATCAATGCCAGCTCGGAGATAGTCAACTCCGTCAGTTCGAGCTTGCATGTGCAGAGCAGAAGCAACAACGTCCGTTGTAATATCCAAAGGAACACCACGAACAGTTGTCTTGAAAACATACGGACCGCCGTCTGAATCCTGTAGATAACCGGCCCGCGTATAGAATTCCCGAATCAGCTCGAGACAGTAACCAGTCTGCTCTGGAAATGAACAAATCTCGGCAAGATCGCCACTTTCTGATAATGCCTCAAAAGCGGGGCCTCCTTAATAAGCTTCCTAACACCCACTTCCTGCTTGCCGGTGCACACTTTCGAAGAAAACATTGCCTGGCATTTTGGCTACACCAGCACATCCAAGGAACTGCGACGAGGAGGATCAGATGCAAGCTCACGAATCTCAGCCCCACTAGTCCTTTTCCGACCACGAGTCGGAGCTAACTTTTCTTTTCCTTTCCCTTTCACTGCTGGCTCTTTTCCTTTCCATTTTGAGAGAACCTCGAGAGTAAGAGACTCCCAGTCTACTGATTCAGTTTCCGAGTGATTCGAAGCTTCATACTCACTGCCATCCTCGACAACATTCAAATGCCGATGAGCCGAGGATTTACGACGTTTGCCACCTCCACCCGCACCGGTCATAAGGAACACAAGCACTAAAAAGAGGAAATATATCTTGAAAATATACCCTGTTTACCAAATTTTCGGACAAAAACTACATATTAACATCACATTTTCAAGATTTTGCGAAAATCACAAAATTTATATCTAGAAGGTTCTAAGGCCACAAGTAGTCATGTATGATGGATATGCAACAAAAACAATGCTTAACAATGCTCAAAAAATTTGACATTTTCAGAAAAATAGGCAAAATATGTTCGTTAATCACAGTCGGAACATATCTGAGCAAATAGATCATCTAAATCATGCAAAAAGATGAAACAATACTTTCTAACATATTTAGAACGGATTGAGAAGCAAAAATCATGAAATCAAACAAGTCACATGGCCAAATCATGAAAATCAAAGAAAAAACATGTATTTTTCGGGTTATTTGATAGAAATATAACAAGATTCGAAATACTTACCAAAAACACGATGAAATCTAGCAAAAATCTAAGGAAAAACCAACAAGAGGGAGTGGGAAGCTCGTTGGAGGAAGAACGATCGAAGAGGTGTAAATGAAAAGGAGATCGGGCGAACCTTCTTATATAAGGTCGGGCGGAGAGTCTGGACCTTCAACACAGGGTCCGGACCCCGTAGCTTAAAACGCCATTTTTTTAAAAAAAAAATAATTTTGCAAAAAATATCCCAAAACCTCACAATAAATATATGTGAAATCCCAATGACTTTAAACAAAATTTTCAATTTACGCCAAATTTAGTCAATTTCATAAAATATTCAAAAATGTCAAAATCAATTGAAAGAAAAACTAAACAAATTCGACATGAGTATACCTTGGAATTGAACACATCAAACAAGATCTAAAAATTCATTGTATCTATCTGTCATCAAATTCGCTAAAATAGTGAATAAAGAAATCCAAAAAATTGAAACCTTCAAAATAATGTAACCGAATTGAGTTATGCACAAAACATATCACGAGAGTGGCTCTTTGAGCATCTTGTAACATTCCACCTTATATCACCTAAGAGATGTATCAAAAATATATTAATCAATTTTACCATCTCTAAAGCATCTTGTTAGAATTTTTTCCTTGTCCTTTTTCTTTGTTTTATTTTTTTACTTTTATTTCAAAGATGCAGATGCAAATACATGTGGTAGCTGCACACACTGTACAGACGACCGGGCCGGGTAGTAGCTCTTTCCTCCATGTGGTATTAGTTTTCACACTTCCTTCAGGGATGTAATACTTTCTACATCTTTAATATCAATTATCGGAAAAACACCCCCTAAATCACTGCAACCTCCAAGATGAAAATATTATTGAGAATTCAATAAATAGGAAAATTGCTATTCATATTGTAGTAAATAATCATACAAGACAGAAACAATATCTAAAGTTCAATGTATGAGGTGTTGAATAGTCAAACCAGACAGAAACTATACAGTAGCGTCCGTATGGACTGCTACAGTAGCGTCCGTACGGACAATAGAGTTTTTTTTTTTTTGGGTTGAAACGATAGATTAAATTGTTTGATCACTTTAGATTTTTTTTCAAATTAGCCAAAAATGATCTATAAATCGTTCAACCGACGAAGAACGGTTAAAATACCTAAATTCATAATTTTAATCTTAAAAATATGAGGATGGCTCTGATACCACTGTTAGAAAATTGCGTATGGTATAAAACGCAGCGGAACAAGATGAAACAAATTTGATTTTGAAAACTCCCGAGATTCGATCTCAAAAACGACGCAATTAGGATCCCTCATGTTCTTTAATATTAAAAGAGAAAAGCAAGATTGAATCTTTACCTTTTGTGCGGGTAGATTTTTACCTCAATTTGATGATCGTGGAATTGGGTTCTCTTGAAGCCGCACACGCATCCGACCTCTATAGGTATCCACATGAGGTTGTTGATTCGATCGATGTCCTTACCGGTGTGCTAGCTCCCTTGCAAATAACGTCTTTCTTACTAGAAGATGAAAGAGAGAGGAGAAGACAGATGACGGCTAGGGTTTTTTAAAAACTCTCGTATCATTATATAGAGGAATATAATACTCTTTTCAATAATATAATAATCATTAAGGATAAGTACAAATCTAGATTTAAATTTATCATTTCCTTAATTGGTTAGATCGATTAAATCCTAATTTGATTCGACTTGAACATTATCTTAATTTGATCATATCAAATTAATAATGCAACATTTGCATACAAGGTCTCTTATAAAAAACTAACTATTAGTAAGTCCTCTCTTGTAACATTTACACTTTAATACCACTAATTTGTAATAATTACAAATTAGTCCAATTATCAACATATTGACAATTATGTCATCCGATGATTCAAAAATCGCAATCTAGCTATCCGATCAATCACAACCTCTTATGTGTGTGACCCCATAGGTTCTATTCTATCTAGTAGTGAGATATATTTTGATCACTATCAACAATATCACTGAAACTCCTTTCAGTGGATCAGAACAATTCCAAGTCAACCCAATGAAAATTATCGATCATCTAGATAATTCTCATGAGTCCCACAATCTACCAGTGACGCCTAGCAGCATGTAGTGGCATTCCAGTAGAATGAAATATTAAACCTCTTGGTGTAGTTACCATGCGATACAGTCCTTCTATCATGAGTCACGACTAGACGGAGGTCATGGAATAACGCGTCAAATCCCATCATCTGTCATATGTCAAATTTATTTGACCTGAGTTTCTAATATCAAAAACCCTTTTCTGCTATTAACTCTGCCCTGGCCAAGGTCTTCTAAACTCGGTCTCATAAACCACATAGAACTAATGCCCCTATTTACCAAGGAAGATAGATTTCATCTAAGTGCGCACCCTATTCCTATAATGAACCTACTGTAGCCAACATGCACCGCAAGGACCCGAATGGCTAGGGACCAAGTGTATGCACAGTCAAACTACAGTAACCTCATTGTGAATAGCCGAGGCACCGCAGGTCAAAGAACCAGTCACACTACTACAACATTGAGTAAGTCACTGACGGGTGAGTAGACATCCAAGTGACTTCTCGCATTGGTCACGCTCGGTACCTTTGTTCTCTAACAACCACCTGCATATTCGCTTTAGTGTCCTCACACTGTCGACTCGAGACTCGTCTACCCAAAAAGAGAAGCGACCTATGCACCAATCTCACCGGATCAATCACCGTCCCCGTGATGATCCACTGATCGGGAGCATTTAGGAATTAACCACCAATGACACATGTCTCAAATTCTCAACTCTTGAGGATATATGTTATCATCTTATTAATTCTTGGACGATTCATGGACACATACACAACATGAATGAAAATAAGAACCCAAATTTATTTATAATATTTTAGAGTCAAATACAAATTTATGTCCTAAAAAGAATACATGTGTCGGCCTAGTTGGCTTCTAGGGCATATGTAACATATCACATCCCTCGTAAATCGTGCTGAGTTCCGTCGAAATGTGCGGAATGCGGAGTGGAACAAGTTGGTATCGGCCAGTAGTGTTTTGGAGCCTATATATAGTGCAAAGGGACCCGAGAGAGTGAAATTCCAAAATCTGGCTAAGTCACAGATTTTGTGCTCTCGGGGACCGGTTCCTGAAGGAGAGACTGGTCCCCGTACGCGTAGCCTGCCAGGAATCCTGAGGCAACCGGTCTCTGGAAGTGAGACCGGTCCCTCACTGCGCAGCCAGCCAAAGAACACGAAATTTGGCTAAGTCCTGGAAAACAGGCGTTCGGGAACCGGTCCCTGATCGGGGAGACCGGTCCCCGGCTGCAAAAATTGCCCAGTAAGGGCTGATGCAAATATTGGGAGTTGAGGGGTCTTGTTGCTATTGTTGCAACATGTTATGTACCTATCCTCTCTCACCCTCTCTTCCACAGCCATTTCCACTCCTCTCTCTCTCTCATTTTTTCCTTTCTCTCTCTAGAGATCATCCCCTAGAGCTTGGTGAAGAAAGAGAAGAAGCAAGGAGAAGTGGGTTTTGGAGGCTTTGGTGGATCTAAGAGCTCTCCTACAAGAAGGATCTTGGGAGGAGCTTGGGCCAAGGTGAGTTTAAGAAAGTAGAACTCTAGGGTTTGGTTTTAAACCCTAAGATTTGGAGTTTTGAGGTTGTTTCAAGCTTTAGAAACCATGTTAAACTGAAGACACCATGAAACCATGGTTTCTTGAGGTGCTCTCATGATGAACCTCAAGGGTTCATGCTAGATGCCCTAGGAATGTGTAGAATAGCTTTATAAAGGTATTAGAGAGATTCCTAGGTGATTCTAAGCTATCTTTTGCTTAGGAATGAGATCAATCTAGGAAAAATCTCATTGTGACATTGTTAGAGCTCAAATATGAGGCTTTTGCCCTAGGATTTTTCGGGGACGAATTGACCTCGTAGAAACCCAATTTGGGGTGCCCTCGACGCGTAGGACAACTCCATTTAACGTTACGAAAATGTTTAAGAGTAGTTCATGTACAAAGGGCCTAATTTGGCACTATTTTGACTATAGGACGCGGACTCGGCGTTCGTAACGTTCGGGAGTCGTCATATTCTTCATTTACTACCACTCAAGGTAGGGGGTGTACGCCGGAATCATTGGATTCCCCTTTATGTCTATTTTCACCTTTGTTAAGCATACTTGTATATAGAGTCATTCATGCATAGTAGGAATATTTATATGTGATTAGTGGTTAGAATTTCAATATTGTGCTTCTAACGTAGTTGAACATAGTGATTGAACAAGAACCATAATGGACATGTATGTAGAACCCTAGAAGATGTATGAATCCAAGACTTGGACCTTGATTGTAGTAAACAAGGGTGACAATGACAATGGAGACATGATTGGCCCTGAGAATGAAATTGTTACACAAGGTTTAACAATAATTGTATTGAGACAAGAACAATATAGAACATGACATGAACACAAGGTAGAAACCTATCATGGCATCGGCATTGTGATTAGCGGCTAAGTAGCGGCTAAGTTTCCTCAACTTGAGGATTGGATCGAGGATCACATGGATTTAGGCTTGTGGGAGGTCGCTCCCCCACAAGCGGTGTACTCCGGAGTGTAGACACCAACGGGGAAGTACCCCGTCAACGATCTCTTGGGTGGTTGTGCTTAAAGCCTCCCCCGATAGACGGGAGATGGAATGGTGAACTATTGGGGTTAACAAAGTTAACCGGTAAGATTAGGTACAGAAAGACAAAGTAACGATAAAGAACATGCATGCATGCATACTATATATTGTTGATTACCTATATCCACTGACATTCTTTTGCAGGCATAGTATTAGATGCATTAGTACTAGTTACTTTTCTTCCTTTGTCATATTTATGCCTGGATAGACCTAGTGGGTAAGTCGGCGAGGTCGGATGCCGAACCCACTGGGAACTTCGTTGTAGTTCTCATACCACTAACCCTACAGGTCCTAGCACGAGCGGGGCGGCGAAGGACCAAGGCAAGGGTTTAGCGCCGTAGATAGCGACCACCGGGACTTTTTCACATTTTGTAGTCATTTTCCTTTTGGTTTACATGTATCAACTTCTTTTGTTCATTGAGAAATTGTAAAGTTGATAACAAATATGTAATTTGGTGAATGGCTAAATGTAAAGAATTATGAATGAAAGCAAGAAATGTAATAGTTCAGTTTACTTTTATTTGGTGCAAAAGCAATCAAGTTTTATGTATCTTGAGTATGATAGATTAGAGCTTTCGCTTCCGTTGTTGCTTGCCCTCGTGCAAGCCTTGTATAAATGCTAATCTCATTGTTTGATTGATTTATTATACATGTTTTAGAGCCTTGGGTGGACAGGGGAGGCTCTATCCGTTCGGCGTCTGTTGACATATCCTGAACCCGACCAAATTGGCGGGGATTGGGGCGTGACAGCATACATGCATCGAACACTCAGGGCATGACATCAATTTATTGATATGCTTAATTGCTTCTGGTACTAGCTTCATTAACCATTTTTCGCATCTCTCGCATTTCTTTTTCATTATAATCATCATTTTTTGTCGTATGGCATCCATCATGTCTATTACCGGTCTACTCCGTTCTTTACTGATCCAAGAATTTAAAGTCTCACAGATATTATTTGTTTCTCGTTCGCACTTAGCATCTATTCCAAATAAAGAATGAGTCCATACATGACCATAATTCTCTCTTAAGTAATCAATTACTCTACTATCTACCCTCTGCACCCTTTCTATATGGTATTGAAACCTAGAACTTATGTATGCTCTAGCTGCTCTCATATATGTTTCTTCAAAATCCTTAAAATTGTTTCTTCAAATTGTTATATAGATGATGCATGCATTCACGATGTTCAGCAGTGGGATAGACAGCTAAAACGGCCTTATCTAAGCCTTTTTGCCTATCACTGGATAAAACTAAACCATTAGGACAACCTATAGCTTCCTTGAGGGCTAGCAGGAACCATTCCCAACTTTCTGAATTTCTGACTCGAGCACACCATATGAAACTAGAAGCATTGACTTATTTCCATCCAATGCAATTGCTGAAACAATAATCCCTTTGAATTTACCCTTCAGATGAAGCCTATCTAAACCGATATATAGCCTACACCTTCTTAGAAAATCTTGAATACTAGCCCAAAACGCAATAAACATTCTGTGAAAATATTGTTTGCCCTTCACCTCTATCAATTTAATCTGCATATGACTACCTACGATTCTTCTCGTAGTCTCACCACAAAAATCAAAAACTCTTCAAAATGATAATTCCCAATTTTTGTAGTATACTGAATTCTAGTGTACTATACTGAACTTTTGTCAAATTGAATAAAGTGAAGTATAAATGAATGAGACATGTTTGGAATTGAGTTCCGAAGGTTCTAGAACGATTAGACGCGAGGTAGAACTCGGATGACCGAAAATGAGAATTTTTTATAAAGATATGACTGAATTGGTGAGCTTTCAGGGTCCAGACCCCAAGGCAGGATCCGAACTTTGAGGTTCCTTTGCGACTTGGGGCATGTAAAAATTCCGACCTTGGCATAGGATTCGGACCTTGGCTGTGAAATGTGGAATGTTTGTTTACAAGTTCTGGACCCTGAGGGTAAGGTCCAGACCCTACCCATCTAGAGTTTGACCCAGGTACGGGGTCCAAACCTTGAATGCAGGATCTAGACCTTAGGACTACAGAGTTCCCAGTTTGGGGGTATTTTGGTAATTTTGGATTGAGGGATGCATTAAAAGAGCTTTGGCCCTTCTCCCTTCTTCGCCCACACACTCTCTCTCACTCTTCAAGCCTCTCTCCTCCCCTTTTTGTCTCTAGAACACCCCCAAACCTTGGAAGAGATCAAGGGTTTGATCTAAGAAGGAGATTTGGGGTGGCCTAGCAAGCATCTTGGAGCAAGAAGAAGCTTGGGAGCTTGGGGTAGAGGTGAGTTTTTGAAGATTTGAGTTATGAGCTATGACCGTATAGCGGGGGGTAAGCGACATATTGCTACCTAATGCCACGAGAGGATGGCGGTGCTCCACTCTTGATTGACTCAAGGATAAGTCGGGTGATATGTAGTAGAATAATGAAATGGTAAGGGGTAATTGTATAACCTAACTTGTGACATTTCATTATCACGCATGGATACCTAAACCGTATTTCTAGTTAAGTTTCATTTTATTGGAATAACCCAACGCTAGCTTATATTGTTTCTCTTTGGACCTGCTGGGCCGAGCTTCCCGCTTGGGTGGCCGTACCCACTGAGAACTATGTTTATAGTTCTCACCCCCCATATTTTCCAGGTCCTTCGGTGGGTGATGCGGTGGAGCGTGGAAAGGGCGTAGTTGAGTAGATAGCATCTTTGTTTTGATGATGCTCTAGATGGGCCCTTTTTTGGAACTTGTATTAAATGGAAATGTGATGAAAATTTGGGATGTAATTTTTGGGACCTAGAAATGTATGTAATGAATGGTTTACTTTGTAATAGAATTAGATACTTTATTTTTTTCGGTACTCTCCTTATACTATCATGTATTCAATTTCAATTTGAAATGTGTACTTCATGCATATGGTGATGTCTTGGGTGGGTAAAGGAAACTCTACTCGTTCGGCAGGTCTAGTTCACGTACCTGGTGGTGCTTCTGCTGTTGGCTCGGGGCGTGGCACTTTCCACATAATTGGGTCGTTGCCTCATCTTTACCCTTCCACACCCTTAAATAGCGCAAATCCAACTTCCATACTACTCTTTGAGTCTTCTAGATAATTCAGTCGCAGGTATATCACCTTCAGTTTTTAGCCAATTAGTGATTCTTTTTGCAATCCATTTTTTTGTAGCATTCTTATTTCCACACACCTATTGACAACTTCGCATGTATGCTCTGATTGAAAAGTTTTGACCTGTCAATATAATAGATTGAAATAGGTGATTAAATTAAAGTAATATTTGACATAGTAGCAATTGAAATTTACTTCTTTACCTAAAAGATAGCTTCTCCTTGAATCCTTGCTGTATGTATTCTCCACCCACAATCTTCTGTCAGACATTTTGCTGTCACTCTAGATTGATCACTTGTTATAACATTGTATTGGAATTGATTTGGATGGCAAATTAAAGAAGAGCACTTCGAAATGAATTGATATCAGGATATTTCACACTATAGTCCATAATTGTATTATCCTTATCATAAACTAACTCATCCGCAGTTGAATCATCTCTATTGGAGCTAAAAAATAAGTTTTTTTTTTTAATTTTCAGTAGAGAACCCATCTAATTCATCTACACCCTCATCCTCCTCATCACCTCCAACATCATCAGCCCTTGTATAAGCTCCACTCTTATCTCCCCTCTCATACCTAACAAAATCAGCCGTTATATAAGCTCCATTCTCATCTCCAACATCATCTCCCTTATCATCTCCCACATCATGATCAACCTCTATGAGCTCCACCTGTAGCTATATCTTCATCTTCAATATCTTTTTTCTCAACTACACTCTTGTCTCCAACACCATCTTCTTCCTCAGCTACACCGTTACTTCTAACATCATCTTTAACCTCAACTGCACCTCAACTACACCCTCAACTCCAACATCAACTTTATCCTTCTTCCCACCATCAACACCATTATCATTATCATTACTATTATCATTATCATTACTACCACCACCAATAGCATCAATAGTTCCATCACGTTGAATATTATAATTAAAAGGGATGCAATAGGAGCTAATTGTAATAAATATTTCTATCTTCGTACCATCTATGAATTGGTCTAACATATCTAGAAAATCACTTTCACCTTTATTATCAATAAGCTTTTGAGCTTCTCCTTTGGTCTTCTTTGATTGATAAGCCAGTTGCACATATTCTGTTTCTCCCCATTCCCACATTTTCTAGATATCTTCACAAAAAAAAAAAAATAAAATATATATATCAATGAGTACTATGAAACAAGTTTGCATTCCATACACATATTTTCTATGTCATGCCCCGTCCCGAATCCACTACCAATTTGGCATGGTTCGGGCGCGCCGGACGGACCGCCGAACGAACAGCACCTCTCCTGTCCGCCCAAGGCCAAGCAACCAGATCATGTACAGTTAAGCGCCCAGGGAATGCTTAAATAACATACATGATCGACTAAGGCACACAAGTGCCAAGAAACTAAGAGCAAGAACCACAAGTGAATGTACAAGTGTATAAAGAGAGATAGTCTAACTATTACAACCATTCAACATTTACATCATTTGAATATATTACATATCCATCTTTCAAAATGTAAATACATATTTTCCTCAAAATACAAGTAGCTCTCCAATAACTATCCAAAACATCATCTAGTACACAAGGGTACTCTAATGCATAAAGGAAAAGCTACTAACTAGGCTCACTTAGGGCGCTATGCCCTTGCCGCGGTCCTCGCTCGGCTCGCCTCTATATGTACCTGTACCCCCAAAACCACATGGGGTGAGAACTATATAAATATAGTTCCCAGTGGGTTCGGCCGCCGACGCCGCCGGTTTTCCCACTAGGTCTAAGCTGGCACAGATAGAGAGATAGATAGATATATAAAAATGAACTGCAATTACTCTATCATGCCATCAATGATAATAATGCATGCAACAACTGCTATCATACTAGTATTATGTCATGAGTATATATAAAGTGCATAGTAATGTAAACTACAACATACACTATGTCTACTCAAGATAATAATGCAAGTCTACTATGCATTCCATGTTTATTACCCAATCTACTTGGTTAATCCGTAGGTTAAACCCTCGACTCACTCTCAATCTCATAGGTGAGGAGAAGCTGCACTCGCACACCGAGACCGTCTGCGGGACAACTACGTCTGCCCCTAGTAAAGTACTCCGGAGACTCGTGCCATGGTGGAGCGACCACCGACAGCGAAAACAGACTAGTGAGTATGATCCAATCCTCACAAGAGGATACCCTATCTACAAGGGTCAACGTGCCTCTGCTGCACAATATACAATGCATCCTAGATACCGGGATCTCTACTATCCCTAGAACCATGTCATGTTTACCACACTAGACTCGATGCCACTCGTTCGATCATTGTAATAATGTTCTGTAACTAATTGACATACCACTCGTTCAAGTTTAGTGTTTCTACTACACTAGTTGAATGCCACTCTACTAGGCTATCATATGTCCAAGTTCGGCTCTTTATGTCATTATAGGATTTCCATGTCACAAGACCCAGTCCTCATGCTAGCCTAGTCCATGTGTCCAACTCACAGTTACACTACTAAGAAGCATGCAAGGAAATAGAATTTGCAACTATCTACTAATCCTATAATGCAATATGATCAAGCATATATATAACTTAGACATAAAAAGAAACCCGGATGTTTCGGGATGACACCCCCCACCTTTTCTTGATGTAGAGGTTCTAGAAACGCTCTTCGGCGAACTTTACGACAAAGTCTTGGCCTTCTTGGTCCAAAACAATGCTAAATCGGCCGTATTTGCCGATAGCTCTAAATCCACTCGACGAAGCGTAAATCCGACTTCGCCCCCGCGTTTAGGCACCTACCAATTAGGTTAGAGGAGGGTCAAATGAGATCAATCCTCTACTTTACCAAAAATCCTATTTTGGTGCCCTAGGGTTAGCACCAAGCTAAACCCATCTCAAAACTCTAGATTCTAGCTCCAATCCTACCATTCATAGTGCTAGGGATCCATTTGATCCCATCCAAAGAGCTAAAACCCAAAACCCTAAATTCCACAACTAGGGTTAGAAGCCTACCTCTTGTTGTAGCTTCAAAGAGAGAAGAGAGGAAGAGGGAGAGGTCCAAAAGCTTTCCAAGCTTGATATCCTTCTTCTTCTCCTTCCTTTTCTTCCTTTTCTTCCTTCTCTTTTCTTCTTCTTCTTGTTCCTTCTCTTTTCTTTCTAGAGAGAGGAGGGAGAGAATGAGAGAGAGAGAGAGGAATGAGGGGCTGAGGGAGAGAGAGGGACCCATAAGCCCTCTATTGTAACAATATCCCAATAAGTCCCTCAACTTTCATCTCTGTGCACTGCCTGTTACTGGGCATTTTTCGCCCAGAGGGACCGGTCTCCCCGACTTGGGACCGGTCCCTGAGAGCCTCAGCTCGGGTCACGCGTTCGGGTACCGGTCTCTCCCAGAGAGACCGGTCCTCGGGAGGCCGGTTCCTTCCTGAGAGACCGGTTCCCGAGAGCAGGATTTTCGGGACTTAGCCAAATTTTGGCTTTTCTCGCTCGGGTCACGTTCGGGGACCGGTCCCTCCCTGCCAGGGACCAGTTGCATCAAGCAACCCCGCAACACCAGTCGATGGGACCGGTCCCTCCCTGCCAGGGACCGGTCCCCGAGAGCAATTTTGCTCCAGTGCAGATTTTGCACTATTTGCTCCCGTGGACTCGTTTTCAATGCACTTTTGGTGATTTTGACATTTTTGGCTTTTCCAAAGCACACCAACACGACCCTTGGTCGATTCTGAACGAAGTCTAACTCTCATATTTCGAGAATTTACTTCCTTACATCCTCCCCTCCTAAAAAGAAGTTTCATCCTCGAAACGAATTCATTAACTTAATCAACTCATACCTCATTGCATTTCTGTAAAGAGATGAAGATAGTGCACTTTCATCGTTTCCTCGAGTTCCCACGTGACCTCACGATCGTCGTGACCGGCCCAACGAATCTTCACATAGGGAATCTCACGATTTCTCAATTTCCGCACTTCTCGAGCAATGATCATCGCAGGGAACTCTTCATAGCTCAAATCCTCCTGTAGATCTAGCGGCTCATAATACATAACATGCTCGGGATCGGAAATATACTTGCGAAGGTTGGAGACGTGGAACACATTATGCACTCCCACGAGCTTCGGCGGTAATGCTAATCTATATGCTACTGCTCCAATACGTTCCAACACTTCGAACGGTCCGATATATCGGGGACTTAGCTTTTCCCGCACTCCGAAGCGTTTCACACCTCTCATTGACGAAACCTTCAGGAAAACGCGGTCACCTACCGCGAATTCTAAATCTTTACGGCGTTTGTCAGAATAGCTCTTTTGCCTCGACTGTGCCGTGAGCAGCCTCTCGCGAGCAAGACGGACCTTCTCTTCCGCCTCTTGCAATACATCGGGGCCCAATGCCGTAGGCTCACCTACATCATTCCAACATATAGGGGATCGGCACTTCCGTCCATATAGGACCTCGAACGGTGCCATCCCAATGCTAGCTTGATAATTGTTATTGTAGGCGAACTCGGCCATCCTCAAATGGTTTGCCCAACTACCTTTGTAGTCAATGACACACGTCCGCAACATATCCTCCAGAATCTGTATATTCCTCTCTGACTGTCCATCTGTCTGAGGATGAAACGCGGTGCTGAAATCAAGCCGTGTGCCAAGTGCTTCCTGCAGGTTTTTCCAAAAGTGCAAAGTAAAACGGGGGTCTCGATCTGACACGATTGACTTCGGAACCCTGTGCAACCTCACAACTTCATCCAAGTATACCTGCGCCAATTTGTCACCCGACCAGGTAGTGTGAATCGGTAGAAAGTGTGCCGACTTGGTCATACGATCCACAATCACCCAGATCGCGTCGTGGCCACCCGTCGAACGGGGCAATCCGACTACGAAGTCCATAGCTATGTTCTCCCATTTCCAAACGGGAATAGGTAAACTTTAGAGCTTTCCCGCTAGAAATCGACGCTCAGCCTTCACTTGCTAGCATACAAGGCACTGCGCTACATAGCGCCCAATATCAGCTTTCATGCCCGGCCACCAGTACTGCATCTTTAGGTCACGGTACATCTTGGTGCCGCCCGGGTAAATGCTATAAAGAGTCCGATGTGCTTCTTGCAATATTAACTTCCGGACCTCCTCGTTCTCCGGTACGCACCATCGGTTTCGAAACCGAAGCGCACCATCACCATCTACACTGAAATCGCCGCCGCGTCCACTCTCGATGTCCCGCCGCACCTTTTGGAGATTGGTGTCTGCAGATTGCAAAGTCTTAATCTGCTCCAACAAGGTCGGTTGGACAACGAGAGCCGTATGCATAGACGAGATTTCCGAAGCTACCACCTCGAGATACAATCGTTCCATCTCTCTCCACAGTGGCTCCTGATGTGTGACCAACATAGCAAGATTTTTCACTGACTTTCTGCTAAGCGCGTCGGCCACCACGTTTGCTTTTTCGGGGTGGTATAGGATCGTCACATCGAAATCCTTCAGCAGTTCCAACCACCACCGCTGTCACATATTGAGCTCCTTTTGCGTGAATAGGTACTTTAGACTCTTGTGGTCCGTGTATATCTCGCAACGCGCGCCATACAAGTAGTGCCTCCATAACTTGAGGGCAAACACTACCACGGCCAACTCTAAGTCGTGGATAGGGTAATTCTTCTCATAGCTCTTCAGCTGACGGGACGCATAAGCGATCACCTTCCCGCCTTGCATCAGCACACACCCTAAGCCCAAATGTGACGCATCGCTATACACCACAAAGTCTTCGTCTTGCACCGGTAAGGCGAGTACCGGAGTCGAAGTCAATCTATCCTTCAACTCTTGAAAACTCCGATCGCACTCGTCACTCCAAATGAACTTGGTGCCTTTCCGAGTCAGACGAGTAAGTGGACCCACGATCTTTGAGAATCCCTCCATGAACCGTCTATAATAACCCGCTAAACCCACGAAGCTTCGAACTTTCGCGACGTTAGTCGGGCGAGGCCAATCTTTGATCGCCTCCACTTTCCTCGAGTCAACAGATACTCCACCCTCGAAAATAACATGCCCAAGAAATGCAACCTCTCGGAACCAAAAGTCGCATTTCTTAAACTTAGCATATAGCTTCTCCTCTCGAAGGACTTGAAGCACTATTCTCAAATGCTTGGCATGTTCCTCGTCGCTACAAGAATAAACCAAGATGTCGTCTATGAAGACCACGACAAATCGATCCAAGTACTCCTTGAAGACACGGTTCATTAAATCCATGAACGCTGTCGGGGCGTTAGAGAGCCCAAACGGCATGACCTTGAATTCATAATGTCCATACCGCGTGCGAAACGCGGTCTTTTGCACATCTTTCGGCTTAATCTTAAGTTGGTGATAACCGGATTGTAGATCAATCTTTGAATAAACCCGAGACCCTTGCAACTGATCAAACAGATCGTCAATCCTCGGCAACGGTACTTGTTCTTGATCGTGACTTTGTTCAACTCGCGGTAGTCTACGCAGAGTCGAAACGATCCGTCCTTCTTTCGCACGAATAGGACCGGGGCTCCCCACGGCGATACACTTGGTCGTATAAATCCCTTATCAAGGAGATCTATCAATTGAGCCCGCAACTCCTTCAATTCTGCCGGCGCTATCCGATACGGAGCCTTCGAGATAGGCACGGTTCCTGGAACCAAGTCTATCACGAACTCGATCTTCCGGTCTGGCGGCATTTCCGGTAACTCCGCGGAAAATACATCTGGAAATTCCCGAACCACGGATAACTCCTCAAGTGCCGAAGTCGTCCTCTCGAGTTCCACAACGGTCGCCAAGTAGGCCGTACAACCGCTGTTAACTAGCTTCCTTGCTCTCGTCGCCGATACCATGGCGGCGAAGTACGAGCTTCTACAAGCCCGATAGACGAACTCTTCCTGGCCCGGTTCGCAAAACGTAATCACTCTACTTCTGCAGTGAATAGTCACATAGTACATCGAGAGCCAATCCATTCCTAGAATGACGTCGAAGTCTTTCAACTTCTTGAACACCAACATACGGATGGGCATTATCCAATTGCCCAATCGCACCGGACAAGATGAACACTCCATACAGACTAGAAAATCATGTCCGGGGCCTGATACCCTCCAAGTGCTTTTACTCTCTTGTAGTTCTATGTCATGCATGCGTGCAAATGACTTACTGATGAATGAATGCGTAGCACCTGTATCAAACATGGCCCTGGAGTGAACTCTATTAATTAAAACCATACCTGCGAGTACATGGCGATCCTCCGCCTCAGCAGGTTCCTCGGCTTGAGTTTGGGCGGCGAACACCCGCCCACTCGGAGCCGATCTCGTCGCCTCAGGTTGGCATGGTACCATCGCACGTCCAGCCGATGACGCAGCAGGTGGGACTCCTCCATAATGAGCCGGAGTCGCCGGAGCCGATGCGACCGAATGGGTGGGCGAAGCCCTCACTGGACAGTAGCGGCTGATGTGGCCCGCCTGTCCACACGTGAAGCACTTCCCCTCCCGTTGATCACACGTCCTCGGCTCGTGGTTCCCACCACAAATTGTGCACCGCTGCGGTCCGTGGCCCTTGGATTGCGTTCGCGGGTACTTCGGGGGCTTCCTTGACTTGGTTTGAGCTCCCGAGCTACTCTGAGCTCGCTTCTTACCACCGTCCTTCTCGGACGCCTCTCGCTCCTCCCGGATGTGAGCGTTTCCTTGCTCCGCCTATAACGCTCTGTCGAGCACCTCCGCGAAGGTAGTGAGCTTCAAAATGTGCACCGCCCGGTAGATATCAGCCCGGAGCCCTCGCTCAAACCAATCGGCTCGATCCCTGTCATCCCGCACTACGTCGGGGACGCAATCAATGATGTGAGAGAACTCCCGCTCATATTCCGCTACCGTGCGGCTACCTTGCTTCAACTTCCGAAATTGCTCTTGGAGCTTCTTCTTCTCGCTATCGGGAAAGTAGTTGACGTAGAACAATCCCCGAAACTCCTCCCACGTCAACGGCGGAAGGTCGGAAGCTCGGTTTCTCTTGATTCGCTTCTACCAAACCTTCGCCGTTCGCTCCAAACAATGAGTGGCGAGGTAGATCTTGTCCCTCTCCAACGTATAGAGGTCCTCGAACAAGGTCTCCATTGAGTCCACCACGACTCAACCATCGATGGCTCCACCTTCTCTCCCTCGAAGGTCGGTGAATTGAACTTTCGGAACTTCTCGAGAGCCGCAAGTGCGCGCTCCCTCTCCGCCTCCAATGCCACCACATCGGGTATCGTAGAACTTGACGCCGCCGGACGCTCGCCGGCAAAGGACGTGCCGCCACCGGAACTGCCGCAATGCCCTCGCCCTCAGCCGCCGTAGGCGCACGAGCTGGAGGCGGCGGCGGGTTACGGCCCTCAGTCGCAGCTGCAGTTGCCGCCGCAAAATGCCTCTCCATAAGCCCTTGGAGCTCCTCGAATCGACTCTCCTGGCGCTGTACAATGCCGGTCATTGTCGACACCTGCGCCCGTAACTCCTGTACTTCACTAGATCCGGCTTCCTCGGGCACCTCAAAAGATGGTGCCGGAACGGACCTACGCACGTAGCGTCTTGGGGATATTGTTCCTGCAACACAACAACCAGGTTAGTCATCTAACTCACTCAACTCCGTCGCATACACTATATTACGCGACTCAACTCCGCCATAAGCGGACGTACAACATTGTATTAGTCCTAACTCTTAGCGTCGTGTTGTCGGCCGCCAACACAAACTCCTCGAGCTCGAAACTAACACCGCTCGGATCTATCTCTAGCCATACTAGAGATTTATACTCGATCCGACCTAATTGGATTCTTCCTCCACCGATATAGGTTTACGTTTCTCTCACGTACTTATCACCTTAGGGTTGCCAACCTAGGTCTCCTAGGTCCATCCTAGACTCTCTCTTTACTTGCTCTTAATTGCTCTGATACCAACAACTCTTGTCACCCCCCGCCCCGAATCCACTACCAATTTGGCACGGTTCGGGCGCGCCGGATGGACCGCCGAACGGACAGGACATCTCCTGTCCGCCCAAGGCCAAGCAACCAGATCATATACAGTTAAGCGCCCAGGGAATGCTTAAATAACATACATGATCGACTAAGGCACACAAGTGCCAAGAAACTAAGAGCAAGAACCCACAAGTGAATGTACAAGTGTATAAAGAGAGATAGTCTACCTATTACAACCATTCAACATTTACATCATTTGAATATATTACATTTCCATCTTCCAAAATGTGAATACATGTTTTCCTCAAAATACAAGTAGCCCTCCAATAACTATCCAAAACATCATCTAGTACACGAGGGTACTCTAATGCATAAAGGAAAAGCTACTAACTAGGCTCACTTAGGGCGCTATGCCCTTGCCGCGATCCTCGCTCGGCTCGCCTCTATGTGTACCTGTACCCCAAAACCACATGGGGTGAGAACTATATAAATATAGTTCCCAGTGGGTTCGGCCGCTGACGCCGCCGGTTTTCCCACTAGGTCTAAGCTGGCACAGACACTACAACAGAATTAGGTTATAGGGACACATGTTTGGGACACTTTTGTCTAAGTGTCCCATTTATGTCAAAATTTTAAAAAACATCTATTAATCCCTAAATATAAAGCCGAATCCAATAAAAAATAAAAGGTTACTATACTCAACCCACCCAACCCAGCCCATTTAGCCCGATTCCAAACAGAAAGGAAAAAAAAAAAGAAAAATCAATTACCATCTCTCCTTCTTCGCTCACTCAATCTACTGAAATTCTAGACGAAGGGCCCTTACCTCTCGTCCTCCTCCGCCGCCACAGCCAACGAGATAGAGTTCCGGCGGTTGCTAGATGCTTAAATAAGTGTTGCTAAATTAGCAGCACTTTTTTAGGTTATACGACACTCTTTAACTGTCGCTATATACCTAGCTACCCCACATATAGCAACACTTTTTAAAAGTGTCGGTAATTTAGCCAGCAGCACTTCTTTTGACCTATACCGACATTTAAAAGTGTCGCTATAGACCGTTTTTGTTGTAGTGAGATAGAGAGATAGATAGATATATAAAAATAAACTGCAACTACTCTATCATGCCATCAATGATAATAATGCATGCAACAACTGCTATCATGCTAGTATTATGTCATGAGTATATATAAAGTGCATAGTAATGTAAACTACAACATACACTATGTCTACTCAAGGTAATAATGCAAGTCTACTATGCATTCCATGTTTATTACCCAATCTACTTAGTTAACCCGTAGGTTAAACCCTCGACTCACTCTCAATCTCATAGGTGAGAAGAAGCTGCACTCGCACACCGAGACCGTCTGCGGGACAACTACGTCTGCCCCTAGTAAAGTACTCCGGAGACTCGTGCCACGGTGGAGCGACGACTGACAGCAAAAACAGACCAGTGAGTATGATCCAATCCTCACAAGAGGATACCCTATCTACAAGGGTCAACGTGCCTCTGCTGCACAATATACAATGCATCCTAGATGCTGGGATCTCTACTATCCCTAGAACCATGTCATGTTTACTACACTAGACTCGATGCCACTCGGTTGATCATTGTAGTAATGTTCTGTAACTAATTGACATGCCACTCGTTCAAGTTTAGTGTTTCTACTACACTAGTTCAATGCCACTCTACTAGGCTATCATATGTCCAAGTTCGGCTCTTTATACCATTATAGGATTCCCATGTCACAAAACCCAATCCTCATGCTACCCTAGTCCATGTATCCAATTCATAGTTACACTACTAAGAAGCATGCAAGGAAATAGAATTTGCAACTATCTACTAATCCTATAATGCAATATGATCAAGTATATATATAACTTAGACATAAAAGGAAATCTGGATGCTTCGGGATGACACCCCCCTACCTTTTCTTGATGTAGAGGTTCTAGAAACGCTCATCGGCGAACTTTATGACGAAGTCTTGGCCTTCTTGGTCCAAAACAATGCTAAATCGGCCGTATTTGCCGATAGCTCTAAATCCACTCGACGAAGCGTAAATCCGACTTCGCCCCTGTGTTTAGGCACCTACCAATTAGGTTAGAGAAGGGTCAAATGAAATCAATCCTCTACTTTACCAAAAACCCTATTTTGGTGTCCTAGGGTTAGCACCAAACTAAACCCATCTCAAAACTCTAGATTCTAGCTCCAATCCTACCATTCATGGTGCTAGGGATCCATTTGATCCCATCCAAAGAGCTAAAATCAAAAATCCTAAATTCCACAACAAGGGTTAGAAGCCTACCTCTTGTTGTAGCCTCAAAGAGAGAAAAGAGTATGAGGGAGAGGTCTAAAAGCTTCCCAAGCTTGATCTCCTTCTTCTTCTCCTTCCTTTTCTTCTTTTTCGAGACCGGTTCCTTCCTGAGAGACCGGTTCCCGATAGCAGGATTTTCGAAACTTAGCCAAATTTTGGCTTTTCTCGCTGGGGTCACGTTCGGGGACCGGTCCCTCCCTGCCAAGGACCGGTTGCATCAAGCAACCCCGCAACACCAGCCGATGCGACCAATCCCTCCCTGCCAGGGACCGGTCCTCGAGAGCAATTTTGCTCCAGTGCAAATTTTGCACTATTTGCTCCCGTGGACTCGTTTTCAATGCACTTTTGGTGATTTTGACATCTTTGGCTTTTCCAAAGCACACCAACAGGACCCTTGGTCGATTCTGAACGAAGTCTAACTCTCGTATTTCGAGAATTCACTTCCTTACATTCTACCTTTGTCTTAACTGGTTTAAACACTCTCCTATACATAACTTTCAACCTATAATCTGGAACCATGCTGCAATTGCAAATCAATAGCTATACTTAAATAACACCAAATATAATGCAACATTTCGGTGCATGCAAAAGTTATAGATTAAAAATTGAATGGCAAGAAGTTAATTTATAGAATATTATAGAAAACACCAATAAGGTACACTAAAAAATAGTAGCTAAATCCAAAAACCCTAGTTGTGGCAATATACTGATGTAAGAAAATTACAAAATTAAATGGATCTCAATGCATGCAAAAATTATAGCTTAAAGATAAAATGGCAAGAAGTTAGTTCATAGATTATTTCAGAAAACACCATGTAGTCCTAGATGTAAAAATAAAAGCCAGATCCAAAAATCCTAGATTAAAAAACTGCAAAATTAATTAAATGAATCTTACCTTTTTTCTTTACGTAGAAAGTTGTAATAATACAATGTAGACCTTCAATTCTGCCCAACATAGCAAAATATTAGGATGCTCCAAAACCCTTACTAATGGAAACAATGCTGAAGATCCTTTAATACTACAGCAAGAACGCAAGGATTACATGAGGATTACACCATTCTTGAGGCAACGAAGAGGAAGGAAATACTTTTTTGCAAGGGCAAAAGAGAAAGTGTAAATGGAAGCGATGATATTTTCTATAGGGCAACATCTAGGGTTTGGAGATGAAGGTTGTGTGACAAGGCCAAGTTTGAAAGGAAGAGAGAATTAGTTAGTTTCAGATAATACTATCTAAAATTTCAATATTTTTTATAAAAAAATCGAATAAAGAATTAATGATCAAATAGTAATAAACAAAATATCCAACTAGCTAATAGACCCTTTTGTTTTTCAACAATAATAAAGAATTTGTTTTTAGATAAATTGAGGAGCTTGGCTTAGAGAGCGCTTGAGAAATTTGAGGTTAAAGGGAGAGAGAGTTGAGATTAGAAAGAGAGTTTTATAGGTTACAGATGTGAAAAAATAAAAAGAGAGAAAGCGCTTAGTTTAGAGAGAGTGATTTGAGGGTAGGGAAGCAACAGAATTGAGATTTTAGAAAGAGAGGGAGAGAGAGCATAGGTTACAGAGGGAGCATAATTAAATAAATAGGGAGAGAGATAGAGTCAAGGTTTAGAGGGAATGGAATTGAGATTTTAGAAAGAGAGGGCGGAAAAGAGAAAAGCAGTCTAAGTTTAGAGAGAGAATGATAAGATTAGGGAGATATGAGGCTAAAGAGTAAAAAAGAAAAAGGGATAATTGCCTATATACCCCTCAAAATAATAAAAATATCTGATTTACCCCCATTTTTTCATTTCAAATATATCGCTCGTATGTTTCATTGTTATTCAAAAATACCCCTGCAATTACCATGCGTTAGGTTATCTCGGGTTAAATATGAGTCAAATATCTACCACCATAAACCACAAATTCCTTTCCTGCCGTGGGCAAGGCAGGAATTTATCATGTATTTTGGCAAACATACACTACGTTTCATTTATTTCTACCGTGATGTTACTCTGCATTACTCCTCGTACATTGATATATTGAGCATTTTTTTGTTTTCAAGAGCCTTGCATTTTATAAGCTTCAAATTTTAAACAAATTTTAATCTTTATAGAGGTTTGACGCTCATGACTTGAACAGAGCGGATTTGGTTTGCAAGAAATATAATAGAATTTTCTAAACTACAAAATAAAAAAATAAAATAAAAAATGCTTTACCACAAGAGTGCAAATTTAATGTTTTCAAAAAGTTGAAATTGAGGGATTATTTTGAAAGAAAATTGCTACCTCACCCTTGGATGGTGAGGTGAAAGATTCAAAATGGCCTATATATACATGCGTAGGGATCTATTTTATTTTTGGAAAACAGCTATTTAAAATTTTACTTTTGATAACTAAATTTTCTAAACTTTATCTGATAGCTCAATAAGTTTTTTCTCTCGATCAAAATTACTAATTATGTAGCCGTTTTAATTATTTTTATTACACATAGTCTTGCCGGATTTAAACATACAAAAAAATATTTTTTTTATTTTAAAAAATTAAAAATAATATTTATTAGTTAAGTAAAATTTAAAAGGTCTAATTACTAAAATTAAATATTTAAATACCTATTTTTTTAAAAAAAAAAGTTATTGTGCGTAGGGCTGGCAAATGAGCGAGCCGGCTCGCGTTCAACTCGCGTTCGACTCGATATTTGGCTCGCTCGAGCTCGATTCGAAATTAAATGAGCCGAGCTTGAACAAAAAAAAAGGCTCGAAATTCATTTCAAGCCAAGCTTGAGTATTACTCGACTCGTTCGAATTAGGCTCAAAAAGCTCGAAAAGCTCGAATATATATATATATATGAGTAGGGCTACTGTACTATTAGGAGCACAGCAACCCTTGTGCTCCTAACTTTCTAACCACCCATCATGTTTGATGGGTGGTTAGAATGAGAGAGGGAGGAGATATTGAAGAGAAATTCAAGAAGAAGAGAAATTGAAACACACAATTTCTCCCCAATATCTCCTCCCTCTTTTATTCTAACCACCTATCAAACTTGATGGATGGTTAGAAAGGTAAGAGCACAAGGGCTGCTATGCTCCTAATAGCACAGTAGCCCTACTCTATATATATATATATATAGAATTATGCTGCTATATTATAAAGAGTATCAAGTCATTGGTACTATTGAGTGTTTGGCCGTTGGATGAAAAGATGCGTGGTTAGGATGATAGTTGTCCTCTAAGATTGAGTGTGTGGTTTGTTTAATAGTATAATCTAACGGGTGGAAATAATCAAAAGGTAAATCTAACGGTAGAAAATTCAATAGTACAAAGGACTTGGTACTATCGACAGTATAGTAGTCAGACTCTCTCTCTCTCTCTCTCTCTCTCTCTCTCTCTCTTTATATATATATACAAAATAATAAAAGGCAATTTGAAAAGTTTCTCTTAAAAATTATAAAATATTATGGATACTCCTTCAAAATTATTAATATANCATAAAAATAAACCTAATAGACAAATAAAAGAGCAAAATTTCATTAAATTTATACATTTTTCCTTTCTTTCTTTCTTTCACAGAACTTTAAAATTTCAATATGTTTCTCTCTTTCTTTTTTTCTGTCTCTCATTCTAAGTAGCCAAGTCGAAAACCCTCCAAGTTACCAAATAACAGTATATGCCCGCCGTTGCCTACCTTACTATTAATTGTATGCTTGAGAAAATATACAGAATATTTTTAAAGTAAAAAGTTATTATTTATATAAAATTTTAATTTTAGTTATATATGATTGGATAGTTTAATCCAATATTTATCTATATAATTTATTTATTTTTGACTGCATAAATAAAAATGAATAATGAATAATATGGAGATTGAAGGCAGAAAAGAAGACATATGAGTCTGAAAAGATTAACTATTCAACTCATAAATTATTTTTCTTCACATTATAATACTATATTTTATAGAATTATTTTGTACTTTGAACTATTAGACATATTTTTGTATCAAATTATAGATAATATTCTATACAAATTAAACTATTGATCGTATGATGTTGAGAATTTCAAGCGGCTCGTTTAGGGCTCGAGCTCGCTCGACTCGAAATTAGGCTCACTCGAGCTCGGTTCGAATTAATTTCAATCCAAGCTTGAGCTTAAATTTAGGCTTGAAATTAATTTTAAGCCGAATTTGAACCAAGGTAAGCTCGCTCGTCTCGTTTCCACCCCTCATTGTGCGGATGGGCTCTATAGATTTTTATCTTACAATTGTTGTTGTTGTTGTTTATTTTATTTTATTTTTTTGGGGTGGGTCTAAGAAGAGGTAAGAGACGTGGGGTAGTTCGCTAATGTCCGACGCCTGTGGGGCCAACTGCGAGGAACAAAGGACGAGCCGTCCACGTGGATGCGCGCCTTGTGGGGCCCGCGCCGAGCTGTCGCGCACGCCGCCGCCAGCGATAAGCTGCCACGGCCACGTCAGATACAGCTTCCGGGCCCACTACCCACCGCCCCTGCTTCGCTGTGGGGCCCTCTCGCGACGCATTTCCAAAGGAGAAAGCAAAAGCACCCAATGACATACTGACACGCGGACAGCGATCTCGGGAGTCGCCAAAGTAAGATGTGGGTAAAGGCTAGTGCACACTTTCCACATAACTATGATACTTGCACCCCGGGTTTTGTAAATCCACGCCCCCAAGCATACCTTTTTTTAATTATTATTTTTTAGTGCACTGATTCAATCCGCTAATTACAAATTAAAGAAAAAAAAAGCGGTTGATATGAAATATATATATATATATATATATAACGGAAATTTTTTAAAAAAAAATACTAAAAGGTTTAATTTTAGGCCAATTTGCCAAAAAAATTCATCATTTTTTAGTCTTTGTAAAAACTGGTCATTTTTTTAGATTTTGCATATTAAGCTTGAATTTTTTATAAATTGACCAAAATATTTTTATTTATTTTTCTTTTTTTTTTTCTTCATCTTCCTCTTCCTCGTCATTTCTTTCGCATTTTTTCTTTTTAACTTCCTCTCCTTTCTCCTCCTCTGCTACCCTGACATTGGCGTTGTACTCCTCTCTCTTACCTCACCCACAACTCTGGTAATGCTAGCTCGAATATCACATAAATCGCGATGCGTCGGAGGCGTGGCTGTGGACAGCAACAACTGTAGTGACGACAAAGAAGGTACTGCAAGCTTTAAGGACGATGAGGAGGAAGAGCGCGTCGGAGTAGAGGTGGAGGCTGCGGCAGAACGCGAGAGAGGAGGTGTGGTAGAAAAAGGACACAGAAGGTAAAAAATAAATAAATAAATAAAAATTTTCTTCTCCTATAAAAGCCATCATATGTCATGTTCATCAAAGGAAAGGCCAAAAAAAGAAAATAGAAGAAAAAAAAATAAAATTGTACTATTTGAAACAAAGTAATGTTTAAGATGAAATCACACTGTTTGAGAGTAATTTGCACTATTTGAAACTATTGCACTATTTATAACTATTTGAGATTATGTTGCACCATACAAAATAAAAATTGCATTTGATTGAGACTAAATTGCAATATTTAAGATTTAAGTTGCACTATTTGAGACTATATTGTATTATTTTAGACTTAAATTGCACCGTTTGAGACTTAAATTGCACCCATACAATTTCTATTTTATATAATGCTACTTAATCTCATATACTTATAATAATGTAATTTTGCCTCAAACAGTATAACTTATTCTCAAACACTGCAACTTTCGTGTCAAATAGTACAATTTTGCCTTCTTCTTCTTTCTTCTCTATTTTTTTATCTTTTTTATAGTGATCACGACACATAATGGTCTTTCCGGAAAAGAAAATATATATTTTTTATTTTTATTCTTTCTTCTTTTCATTCCACCCTCCGCATTTTTTTTCATTACAGCACCTCCTTCTTTGCCTTTTGCCCAAACTGCCGCCTCCTCCCCGTCGACCTCAAATCTTGCGGCGCCCTCATCATCCTCGCTGTCCCAATCCACGGCCACATCTTATGCCGCAGCCGCACCTCCACAATCTATGTTATGTCCAAGTCAGCATTAATAGAGGTGTATACGAGAAAAGAGAGAGAAGCACAACGTCGACATCGAGGCGGTAAAGAAGGACAAAAGAAAGGAAGCACGAGGAGAAAAGGAAGAAGAAATGACAAACTAGGAGGAGAAAAATGAACGAGAAAAAAAAGGAGGGAGAAAAGAATAATAAGAGTATTTTGGTTAATTTGCTAAAATCCGGTTTGCAAAATCTGAAAAAATGGTAGAAAATTCTATTCACTACCTAGATAAAGTTTAATAACTCTGATCATAAATTGAAGGATCCAATCATCCATTTTTAGAACGTTGTTCGATTTCGACTGTTCATTTTATACCCGCTTGATGGACTTTATTATGATTTCAGAAAATTAGGAAATTTATTTTCTAGAAGTTTCAAATACTCTAGATCATATTTAACGGAGTGGATCGTCGATTCGGAAGCTCCATCATCAAAAACAACTTATGAGTGCTATACTCATAAGAGTATAGTAGCCCTACTCTATATATGAAACTTCTAAAAAATAAATTTCGTAATTTTTCGAAATCATAATAAAGTACATCAAGTGGGCATAAAATGAACGGTCGAAATCGAACAACGTTCTAAAAATGAATGATCGTATCCTTCAATTTAAGATCGGAGTTATTGATCTTTATCTAAGTAGTGAATAGAATTTTCTATCAAAAATTCAACCGTTTCCGATTCTTTTACGTACACCGTTAAACTACCAAGTATCCCATACCGGTAATTAAAAATTGTCAATTTTGTGACATTTTGATCGTAAGTTAAATGATGTCAAAAAATTATAAAATTTGATTTCTATAAGTTTTAAATAATCTATTTAACGTTTAATGGTATTGATCGTCGATTCGGAAACTCTATCATCGAAAACAACTTGTGAGTACGAGGGCGATCGTACTCATAAGAGTATAGTAGCCGGACTCTCTCTCTATATATATAAGAGTCTGGCTACTATACTCTTATGAGTACGATCGTCTTCGTACTCATAAGTTGTTTCCAATAAAAGATATTCCGAATCGACGATCCATACCGTTAAACATTATCTAGAGCATTTAAAACTTCTAGAAATCAAATTTTATAATTTTTCGATATCATTTACCTTATGATCAAAAGCTCACAAAATTGACAATTTTTAACGGCCGGTATGAGATATTTGCTAGTTTAATAGTGTAAAAGAATCGAAATAGGTTGAATTTTTGATAGAAAATTCTATTCACTACCTAAATAAAGATCAATAACTCCGATCTTATATTGAAGGATCTGATCATCCATTTTAAGGATGTTGTTTGATTTTGACTGTTCATTTTATATCCGCTTGAAGGACTTTATAATGGTTTCGAAAAATTATGAAATTTATTTTCTAAAAATTTCAAATATTCGAAATTATGTTTAACGGTGTGGATCGTCGATTTGAAAGCTCGAATATCGAAAACAACTTATGAGTACGAAGGGCTCTATACTCATAAGAGTATAGTAGCCCTACTCTATATATATAGAGCTTCCGAATGGACGATCCGTACCAAATCGACGATCCATACCGTTAAACATTATTTAGAGCATTTAAAACTTCTAGAAATCAAATTTTATAATTTTTCGATATCATTTATCTTATGATCATCAGCTCGCAAAATTGACAATTTTTAACAGCCGGTATGAGATATTTTCTAGTTTAATGATGAAAAAGAATCGGAATATGTTGAATTTTTGATAGAAAATTCTATTCACTACCTAAATAAAGATCAATAACTCCGATCTTAAATTGAAGGATCCGATCATCCATTTTTAGGACGCCGTTCGATTTTAACTGTTCATTTTATACCCACTTGATGGACTTTACAATGATTTCGAAAAATTACGAAATTTATTTGCTAGAAGTTTCAAATGTTCTAGATCATGTTTAACGGTGTGGATCGTCGATTCAAAAAGCCCAACATCGAAAACAACTTATAAGTACGAAGGGCTCTAAACTCTTATGAGTACGAAGGACTCTATACTCTTACGAAGGGCTCTATATATATACAGTAGGGCTACTATACTCTTATGAGTATAGAGCCCTTCGTACTCATAAGTTATTTTCGATGTTGGGCTTTTCAAATCGACAATCCATACCGTTAAACATGATCTAGAGCATTTGAAACTTCTAGCAAATAAATTTCGTAATTTTTCAAAATTATTATAAAGTCCGTCAAGCGGGTATAAAATGAATGGTTAAAATAAAACGTCATCCTAAAAATGGATGATCGGATCCTTCAATTTAAGATTGGAGTTATTGATCTTTATTTAGATAGTGAATAGAATTTTCTATCAAAAATTCAACCTATTCCGATTCTTTTTCACCGTTAAACTAGCAAATATCTCATACCGGCCGTTAAAAATTGTCAATTTTGTGAGCTTTTGATCGTAAGGTAAATAATATCGAAAAATTATAAAATTTGATTTCTAGAAGTTTTAAATGCTCTAGATAATGTTTAAGCGATATGGATCGTCGATTCGGAGCTCTATCATCGAAAACAACTTATGAGTACGAAAGCGATCGTATCATAAGAGTATAGTAGCCAGACTTCTCTCTCTCTCTCTCCTCTCTCTCTTCTCTCTCTCTCTCTCTCCTCTCTCTCTCTTCTCTCTATATTATATATATATATATATATAGTCGGCTACTATGCTATCGGTAGCACGGAGCGCTCTGTGCTATCAAGTTGTTTTCGATAATCGGCTTCCAATCGACGATCGGTCCGTTAAACTTGATCTACACGTTGAAAGTATTTGGAAACTAAATTCAGATTTTTTTGACATCATTTGACTAGTGATCAAAAGATCTCAAATTGACAATTTTAATGGCCGATGTGTGTGTTTGTGAGTTTAACGGTGTAAAACAATCCAATGTGATGAAAATTTATAGAAAATTCTTTTCACTATTTAGAGTAAGTCGAGTATATTGATCTTGATTTAAATTTTTATTATCATTTTTCATGAGAAGATTTTTATTTTCAGCCGTTCAATTTTAAACTACTTGTTTGATAGTAAATGATATCGAAAAATATGAAATTTAGTTTTTAAATACTTTCAATAGTGTAGATCAAGTCTAACGGAGCCGATCGTCGATTTGGAAGCCGTATCATCGAAAACAACTTGGTAGCACGGAGCGCTCCGTGCTACCGTTAGTATAGTAGCCTAGTTTTATATATATATATATATATATATATATATATATATATATGTTGAGCTAGAAAACATTTAAAAACACCAACCAGTTAGTTCTTTTAGGCTTCTAGCCATCAGATCCACCCCTTGACTATTTGTAACTTTTGGATTAAATGTTATTCCACCTACCACCACTCAACCCAAGTGGGCTACTATCGTTGTAGCCCTAGAACTCCTTCATCTAAGGTCTACAAATTTAAAAGCACCAACTCTTTGGTGCTTTGTTTTTAATATTAGAGCCTCCGAATTGACGATCCATACCATTAAAATAATTTAAAGTTTGTTTAAAATATCTAAAAATCATATTTTGTTATTATTTTCGAACTTATAAGAAAGCCAATCAAATGGTATAAAATAAATAGTCAAAATTTTAACGATCTTCTAAAATAAGGTGATAGGGTTCTTAAATTCAAGATCAAAATTAATTTTTTTTTTAGAGATAGGTAGCACGCTAGCCGCTTCGTTTATTTCATTTAGAAATAAACTTAGCTAGAAATGTGAATCAACTAGGATTCGAACTTGGGTCTCAGGTACCAACCACCAAGCCTTTTGCCACTTGCTCTAAGGACGATCGGTTCAAGATCAGAATTATTGATCTTAATCTATGTAATGAATAGAATTTTCTATCAAAAAATTTAACTGATTTTGATTCTTCCACATTTTTAACTAGGAAATGCGCCATATTATCATTAAAAATATTAACTTTGACGCCCTTTAATCGTTATTAATTTTGAGACCATTTGATCGTGAGGTATATAATGTCAAAAATTATGAAATTTGATTTTCTAGATGTTTAAATGCTCAAAAGTATATATATATATAGAGAGAGAGAGAGTCCGGCTACTATACTCTTATGAGCACGATCGCCTTCGTACTCATAAGTCGNTATATATATATATATATATAGTCCAGCTACTATACTCTTATGAGCACGGTCGCCTTCGTACTCATAAGTCGTTTTCGATGATAAAGCTTCTGAATCGACGATCCATACCGTTAAACATTTTCTAGAGCATTTAAAATTTTTAGAAATTAAATTTTATAATTTTTTGATATCATTTACCTTACGATCAATAGCTCACAAAATTGATAATTTTTAACGGCCTATATGTGATACTTGCTAGTTTAACGGTGTAAAAGAATCGGAATAGCTTGAATTTTTGATAAAAAATTCTATTCATTACCTAGATAAAGATCAATAACCCCGATCTTAAATTGAAGGATCCAATCATTCATTTTTAGGACGTCGTTCGACTTTGACCGTTCATTTTATATCCGCTTGATGAACTTTATAATGATTTCGAAAAGTTACGAAATTTATTTTCTAGAAATTTCAAATACTCTAAATCATGTTTAACGGTGTGGATCGTCGATTCAGAAGCACGAACATCGAAAACAACTTATGAGTACGAAGGGCTCTATACTCATAAGAGGAGTTGAGCTAGAATACTATCGGTAGCAAACAGGCTCCGTTGCCACCCATTTGTTTTCGATGATGGAGCCTCCAAATTGGCGATCGGCATCATTGAACATGATCTATACCACTTGAAATGTTTAGAAATTAAATTTCATACATTTTCGATGTTATTCTCTTATCTATCGAATGGACACAAAAATGAACGGTTGAAAATAAATATTCTTTAAAAATGATGATAGAAGTCTTGTAGTCAAAATCAAGAGTATAGATCTTATTTTAAATAGCTTAAAGAATTTTCTAACAAAAATTCAATTGATTTGGATATCTTTACGCCGTTAAACAAGAAAACACCTCATATCGACCATTAAAATTATAAAGTTTGAAACCCTTTGATCATTAGGCAAATGATGTCGAAAAGATTTCAAATTTAATTTCTAAGCACTTCAAGTAGTATAGATCATGTTCAACGGTGCCTATCGTTGATTTGAAGGCTCTATCATCGAAAACAAATGGATGGTAACAGAGTCCGTTTGCTATCGATAGTATTCTAGCTCAACTCCTCATATATATATAATACCGATGATATGAGAATANCAAATAATACAGACTTGCTTAATTAACACTTGTGTTATTTTTTAGAAATTTTCGTTGAATAAAACCATGAATATATAGTTATCTCTCTCTCTCTCTCTCTCTCTCTCTCTCTCTCTCGACGAAAAAAAAAAAAATAATAAAGTTCATTGGTATCAAATACCGGCCGGGAGTCTGGTTATCAAAAGAGATGAGCTTTGCTAAATATTAAATAGTTGCATATTTTTTGAAAAAGATATAGAAAAATAAAAAAAAAAGGTCTGATATTTACAACTGGAATGGAATTAAATAATAGTTATCTGCAAAATATTACGTGGCGAATTTGTATACAAATGAAGATTCTCCTCCTTTTCTTCGGTATAAATACCCATCACAGTCCCAGTAGACTATGCCATTCATATATTTCTTTAGCTTTTGCTCCTCCTCTCTCTCTCCTAAACCACTTCTTATATTTTCTCTATATTTCTCCGCATGGCTTCTGCTGAGGTGAGGCTCTGTCCATAATTAACTAGAATTAATGTCAAAAAGCCAAAGTTTGGATCACAAAAATCAGTACATTTATTATTTTTATTATTATTATTATTATTACTTAGAAGAGAGAAGTTCTTTTCATTTCTAGTTTACTAGGTTAATTTGGAAATTAAAGGAATCCTATGATGTAACCCAGTTTTCACCACCCCTAGTTTCTGATGAAGTAACTGTTTTTGTTTTTCGTAAGGATCATTTTATCCACCACTTTTAGATTTAGCATGTGCACTGCACTTACATTGATGTTCAAACAGGTTTTAAGTTTTCTCCCCAGTTCAACTCAAGTTCACAGGTTGATCGAGCTTATTATGGATTTGGATTTTGAGGTTGCGTTAAGCTCAAATTCGATTCAAAGACGATCCAAAACCTTTTAATATACTATCATAGCCTCACTCATAACAAAATTCTACGGACCATTTTTACCGCAGAACCATACATACATATATTGTCATTGAGAAAACCGATTACGTAAATTATATCTAGACCAGGATCTTCTTCTTTAGCCTAGGAATTATGTTGACACCTTTGAAAATCTGCGTGTTGATATGTTCGATATATTCGGCTTTTCTGAATATATATGCAGGTAGTATAGCTTCTTGAGTGTAAAAAATGAGGCATTTTTCGCATAAGATTTAGTCTTGATATATATTTCCATTGAACAATTAATGAACTCAAGGGTTTAACGCTAGCTCCTAGTGAAAATGAGATCTGTCAGTGTTGAGATTTTGCATGGATCTTTGTTTTCGGTGGTCAAATTTTTCTTAGCTATGAAGAATCTACTGTAGTAGTTAGTGAGTTAAGATCTGAGATTAAAATAGTTAACTAAATAGTAAATATATATTAATTCTGCTGTACTTCTGATTCCCGTTAATCTAAACGTGCCTATATACGTACGTACATGTTTCTCATGGCTATAGAAATATATTTGCATAAGCTTAATAAGCAAACTCTTAATTAAGTTTTATGAATAATTTTTATTGTTTTCTCTTTTAGAGCTCTATATTACGTTGTATATTTAATTCATAAAAAACTGTGTATTTCTTTACTTACAGATACTGAATTTTAAAAGATTTGTTGTATATAGTTGGCAAAGAGTCCTAAGATTTTCTTTTAATTGGAAAGAGTAACCATAATTTGAAGCGCGAGGATTTTCTCACAATCTCCGCCACGCGGTTAAGATAAACAGGATTTGCTGCTTGAAAGAGGAATACGAGACTAGGCAGGTTGAATTAAATCTGCTATTTGTTAAGAAATTCACATGTAATAATTAATAAGAGGTAAAGAGTTGATATATATTTACAGGCTCAGACTAAATAGACTTAAGATTTTGGATTTGATGAGTTTTATTGGATATGTCACACATTTTGGGTTTTGATTGAACCAGAAATTAATACTCCTTAACACTATTAAACATACCGAACATCTGCTTTCGTTGTTACTGACATTGTAGTGATAACTGTAGAATCTGAAGTTCACTGATGAAGTACAGTACAATGCATGGAAAGATTGTTAGAAGTAGGTAGAGGAGAATAGATTCCCCCCAACCCCCTCCCCTTCAAACTAGGGAGAAAGGGTAAAACCATAGTGAAAAAGAATATATATATATATATATATATATATATATATATATATATATATATNATATTTTTTTACTTCATTAGAATTTGTCAACTCTCTTGATCTAAAACGTTTATGTACCTCTCTTTATTTAATTAGATAGAGGCTGGTTATATCCCATCTGCTTCCTTAACTCACCATCAAATACTTCTTTTTTTTTTTTGAGAGATAGGTAGCATACTACCTGTTTCGTTTATTTCATTTTAGAAATAAACTTAGCTGGAAATGTGAATCAATTAGGATTCGAACTTGGGCCTCGGGTACCAACCATCAAACCCTTTGCCACTTGCTCTAGGGACAGTCGGTACTCACCATCAAATACTGATAGCCATTTCTTATTTCTATATACTTTTTTCAGATACATACATGTATAGAAATTCTATATGACAATTACAAAGGAAAACCAAAAGCCATTGCTAATATATAACAAGGCAAACATAATTTGGTTTACAAATTCCAATAATCACTCCTAAACTTCCATGTAATAAAGCATAAAAAAGCCCATAAAATCTATCTAAAATCCGCTTGTATTCTAGATGGTTATAATTAAGGAGATCATTTCATGACTACAATTCAATCTCCTCATACTTCACTGTTAGGTGCTCCCAATAAAATAGGTCTTATTTAAAGCGAGATTTATATAACTCACCTGATTATTTTTCTCAACAATGATTCTAGACATGAAATTAAGGTTTTCATACGTACGTGCTTCCTCATTAATTCGAGATCATTAACTTTTCTAATTAATAGGAACTATTATGATTAAGACTTACTAATAAACTTGTATACATGTTTAAAGGTTTTGGCGGATATATAGCCTTTCAATTAATTTGCGACAACTTAAAGGAGCTGGATATATATGTATGTAACTCGATCGTCATGTTACATTGCAGGTGCAAACAGCTCCTGTAGTAGATGTGCCCACGGAGGCTCCTCCAGCCGCCACGGTCGAAGTAGAAGCCCCATCGACGGAAGTGGTCGAGGCTGTGGAAGCCCCAAAAGAAGAAACAACTGAAGAAGCTCCAGCCGAGCCCGCAACAGAAGTATCACCTGAGCCCGTAGAGGAAAAGCCCGCAGAAGAGCCTGCTTCTAAGGAGGCCGAGCCCGTGGCCCCAGCAGAGCCCGCAGAAGAAGCTAAGCCAGCCGAGGCCGAGGCCGAGACCGAGCCTGAAGCCCCCGTGGAGCCTACAGAAGAAGCTAAGTCAGCTGAGGCCGCACCCGAGGCCCCTGCTCCCGCCCCTGAAGAGACCGCCGACCCGGCTGCAACAGAAGAGCCGAAAGCTGTAGAAGAAGCAGCTGTGGCCGCCGAGGAGGCGAAGGCCGAGGAAGCAGAAGAGAAAGCAGTTGCCTCCGAGTAGAATGAAGGTGTTATGTATATGTGGCTTGTGAATTTTGTTTGTCATTGTTTGAGAGCGTTCTACGTATTAAGGTATTTAGATATTAAAAGATATTTAGTAATACTGGTATTGATGATTTGCTACTACTTGTTGTCATGGATGTGTGTAATTTGCTGAAGAGAAGTAATATTACAAATAGTGTGTTGTGTCGTGTTTGCCTTCTCTAATCTGTCCTATCTCCCAATGATATCATTTGTGGTTGCTGTGATCATATGGGGTCAATACTATGTGTACTGCATTAGATTTAATTTGAGAAGGATTTATTTTATTATGTGTACCGATTTTGATAATGTATGATATATATTTGTTATAAATTAATATTATCATTTAGTATCCATTGTTTGAACATGTCAATATATGATTCGAAGTGATCTAGAATTTAGGACATGTGGTCTAGTGTTCAAAACGATTTAGAATTTAGAAAATGTGGTCTATGGACATATCCTCCATGATCCAGTTAGTGTTCGAAATGATCTATTGTTGGATAAAAGAATTAAATATCCAAAAATATAAGTCGCAAAAATCTCATAGATTTTTACATACCTCTTTTGTTGCGGAATGTATTACGATTACCAGGATCGAATCTTGTCTTGTTTTACGAACTCGATGATCCGCCAATGACTTCAATTTGTTGCACATTGTTCTTACTCGTTGCAATCCGGCTACTAAAGTCGATCGCCGCACACCGCCCAAATCCCTAGGGTTTATGATGGTGCCCTAGAGTGAACCCAAGAGAAAATTTTGTGGAGAGATTATTCTTTTTTTTTTGTGTGTTCTTTCGTGTGTCATATGTAGTCAATATCTCGTGTATTTATAGGCCATAACGGAGACATTAATCCTAATTAATCATATTCTAACCAAATCTTACATAGATAGAGATTTAAATAGATTAGGATTTATCTGTTAGATTTATTTCTTATCTCATGTGGACTAGAAATATAACAAATAATTACAAATATTTATTTCTTATCCCATATGGATTAGAAATATTTTAGATAAGTCCCAATATGGACGAATCCTAACATCTCCCACTCGTACACACTTGGTACTTATTCATACTTTCTCATCCCAAATATATTCTCATCTCGTTCTGCTCTTCATACGAGAAATGGTTGGTGCGATCAATAACGAGATGAATCATAAGTGAGGAGTGTTATATTAAGTCACCATCTGAACTAACATAACACTACAACTCCAAAACTCGTCTATACCCCAAATCACTGAACTACACTAGATCATAGCATCTCTGATCCCATAGAGCAAGCTAGATCTCTTTCATCAATGCATTTGTTCTCATGATTATATTGACAACAACTATCAACATAATCGCCTGGGCTATGAGTCACAAATCATAGGTGTATTATCAAATAATTTTTTCTTAGATGCCTCATGCCAATCCATTTCAACTTGACTGCTTTTCTAGACATGTTCCGCTGGACCGAATCAATCATGGCCCTTGGATATCATGCTAAAGTAGCATCATCAAGTATCCACTTCATAACATGGTTCTAAGTCCCAAAGAATACGCAAAGCTCACACAGTGACGAAACAGGAATCAATTTCGTTACTCTCTAAAACATAGTGATCGATCTTGCACATACGGTATGAACGTATGCTATGGTGGAGCTACCTCTAAGGACATGTCACGCTCAAAACACCATACGAATGTCGGTTTTGTTGTAACTCAAGACAACAAACCTCAAGACAGCTACATTCGGCTTCATACAGGCCGAGTTGTGGACCATCTCTACTGTCGACTTCGTACAGTCTCATCTTAGCTCATCTTAGGCGACATTCAAGTTTTAAACACTTTTCAACTCTTATAGCGCAAAGTGGATCACCTGCATTACTAACTGCATTTATGTGATCTTATTTGTCTCATCCTGCTCGCTCTCCTAGCGACAGGGCGATTACCCGTGTGAGAGGGCTAATCAAAGGCCTGGTGATATTCATTCTCACAAGGATATTGTGCACTAATTTAAAATTTAATAAAGATGTATATGAATGAAAAAAGATGTCAAAAATATTTATTCGCAAAATTATTAATACAAGATAAGAGTCAACTCATGCCAATGTGCTGCTCTAGGATTACTCTAATAACGACTAACCATATCATCAGCGAAATATATGTCCGGCCGAGTACACATTATTGCATACATCAAGCTGCCGACTGCACTCGCATACCATTTGATAGAATCAGACGCAATATCAGAAGAAACTAATAAAACAGAATTATTGTTATTATTAATAAAATCCAAGTCCAAATTTAAGACAAAGAAATTATTTTTTAAACAACCATTACCATAAAAGTCCTTACCCAAATAAATAGCTAACTGAGTATCCGTAAATTGAAAAAAAAAAAAAACCTAATCTAAGTAACGCTAAAACTGACAGTAGATTACATCGGATGTTCGGTGCATACAGCACATCATGTAATATCAAATAACGACCATTGCGCAATCTAAGTTGGTATGCGCCTATACCAAGGACTTCTTCCTCAGTGCTGTTTCCTATCATGACATAATGGCTGCCAGCAGACACCCGACGATAATCCACACATCCTGCTCGATCTCTCGTTACATGCTTTGTTGCTCCTGTGTCTACAATCCAATCAGAAAGAGCGTGAGCAATAAAAACATGCGAACATACAAAATTAAGAGAGTCAGGATTGGGATTTACCTTCTTCGACTCAGTGCAATCACGAGCGAAGTGTCCCATATTTCCACAGTTATAGCATTTCACTTTATTTAAGTTTTTCTTTCCACGCCTGCCTTTGCGGCGCTTCTCAATTCTGCCCTCATTTGGCGCGCGGTTCCCTGTCTCTGCATATTTTTTTTTTTTCATTTCGGCGCTTGTGCTTAGGCCACTTGTCTCTGCGCTGTCCACCGTGGGCAACGAGTGCATTAGCACGATTCGCCTCTCTGCGCTCCGCTTCCAACTCAAGATGTCGAGCTATATCGTTGAAGGTCTTAATACCCTCATTATAAGTTAGCACAACCTTAATTTGATCCCAAGAAGAATCTGGTAAGGACCTCATAACTGACTGAACCTGTTGTTCGTCAGTGAGCTCGCAACCGGCTGCTTTAAGTTCTCTTATCATAGCAGACATCACCTTTAAGTGCTTTGCCATAGAATGCTTCGGGTCCATCATATATTGATTGAATTTGAGATTCAATGTACGAAGTCTTATGGTCGACGTGCCCCCATATTTAACTTTGAGCTGCTCCCACATATTTTTAGCAGTCTCATAATTCTCAAATTCTTTGATCAAATCATCGTGCATACAGCTCAACTTTGTATAGCGTGCACTACGATCTTTCTCAAGCCACTCGTTATAGGCTTGTAAATCGCGACGGTGCTGAGCCGTCGTGCCTTCTTCAGGCCGAACCATACTATTGGTTAAATGGCTAAGTATCCCTTTCTCATTTAGGAGATATTGAATTTTTCTATACCACATGTCATAATTCGTTCCATCAAGCCGATCTTGATTTAATAAATCCGCGATGGAAAAATTTTTAGAAGCCATATATCACTACAATAATGCACATAATTTTAAATTAGACACAAATATCCACAATATTATTCTCAATCCAATTTGATAATAAAATTTCTCACTGCATCTTCAAATCGAAAATTTTGCCTTTGAAAAAAACTAATAATCATCTAATCCAATGCAGATAAAAATAATATATCAAATTAATCAAGAATAAATCCACATCACAAATAAAATATAGTATGCGATTTGTGAAGGAGTTATAACTTATTTAACATAGCAAGAAACAATATATATAATAAATTAAATCCATAATTTTTTGTAAGTAAATATTGAATTATATACTTAAAAAGTGCTTTCTTAAAACACTCTCACTGTTCAGGTTATGGGTTCGAATCCTGCAACCAGCAACATCCTCTCCTTTTATTTTTTATTTTTTGATTAAACAGATTTAAAAAAAAAAAACAAGCCCATGAATTCAGGTTGAGGCCTATAATCAGCCCACAGCGTAGGCATTCTGGGCCTGCCTACTCTCTTGGGCCCAGTAACTCCTGCAGGTCCATCATGCATGCGGGCCGCAGCAGGCCCAACATGCGGGCTGGGCCTGTGCGCGGGTCAAGGCTTTAGCGTGCCGGAATCTGTGCTGGACCCCGGTTCGGCTCAAAGTCCGTAGGTAGGCCGGCATGCGGGGTGAGCCCTTGCCTAGGCCCATGCTGTCCATGCAGGCCTACAAACGAGATGGGCTCGAACTAGGCTATGCTGGTGGGAAGGCCGCATCAAACAAAAGTCAGGCTGCTGTAGGCCGAGTGCAGGCTTGATCTGCATGTGGCCCAACACGCCTGAAGTCCACAGGCACAATTTGTGGAGTGGTCTTTTATATGGCAAAGCCCCAACTACCCAACGCACGGTCAAGCCGCCAAAGGCTTCGCGCGCAAGCAGCGCGCGGTCAACCCGCCAAAAGCCGTCCGCGAGTAGCTCGACAGATTCGGAGAATATTTTCCAATTGCGATTCGAAACCTCACCGAATATTATTTTTATATTTTTAACAAATTAAAAATATATTCGAGTTTAAAAACGAATCATCGAGCGAAAACAAGCACCGTAAGGCTCTGATACCACTGTTGGATAAAAGAATTAAATATCCAAAAATATAAGTCGCAAAAATCTCATAGATTTTTACATACCTCTTTTGTTGCGGAATGTATTACGATTACCAGGATCGAATCTCGTCTTGTTTTACGAACTCGATGATCCGCCAATGACTTTAATTTGTTGCACGTTGTTCTTACTCGTTGCAATCCGACTACTAGAGTCGATCGTCGCACACCGCCCAAATTCCTAGGGTTTATGATGGTGCCCTATAGCGAACCCAAGAGAGAGAATTTTGTGGAGGCATTAATAGGTCATAAGGAAGACATTAATCCTAATCATATTCTAACTAAATCTCACATAGATAGAGATTTAAATAGATTAAAATTTATCTGTTAGATTTATTTCTTATCCCATATAGACTAGAAATATAATAGATAATTACAAATATTTATTTCTTATCTCATATAGATTAGAAATATTTTAGATAAGTCCCAATGTGGACGAATCCTAACATCTATAATTTATACGAAGTGGTTTAGAGACATGTTCTCTCTATGATCACTACAGGAATATTATATATTGGTGGCGAGTAATGTTACCACCATATGTATAAAATGTTGTCATCTTTATAGAGTACCTTACTAAAAATAGCGTGGCGACATTTTGTCGCCACCAAATATGACTTTTAGTGGCCATTATTAGTCGTCGCCTTATTAAAAATAGCGTAACGATATTTTGTCGCCGCCAAATATGACTTTTAGTAGCCCTTATTAGTCGCCACCTTTTATGAAGATAAGATGGCAATACATTTTCACTACCAAATATATACTTTAAGTGGCAACAACCGCAGTCGCCACCTTAGTTAAATATAAATATGCGACTTTTTGTCCTCACCACTTGTGCGAATAAAATGGCCACCGATAATAAATAGGTAATAAAATAAAATATAAAAATATACAGCTTGTATTTTATAATCAGAACATACACAAAATAACAAATAAAATATTTAAGTAAACAAAATTATCTTTTTAACAACAATTTAAAAGCCTAATTAACTTCTCATCCACAACAGCTTTTAAAAGCAAAATAATAATAGCAATATTAATTTAGAGGCAGAAAACTAATAATATCCGTTATACAGTTTAACATCATTCCTAACTTCCTAAACTTTAAAAATAAAAAATGCTTAAAAATGATGAAAAAATGCTTCAGCTCCTAATCCAATGGCCATTCATTTCCTACAAACAAATAAAAAGAAGAAAAATAAATTACATAAATTAAAAATCTACAACAAAAATTGAAGTACTTTTTACTATAGTTGAATGCTGAAACAATGATGATCGAACTGAAGAACACATAGGTGACAATCATGAAATGCTTTGAATGTGGAGGCTACAAAAGATGTTGTATTAATCTAGAAAAAAACTTTCATTTTCCTATTAAGAGCTGAGAAAAGGTACTCAATTCGTAATCTTAAATTGAAAATGACATCAATATCTTTCCTACATATACATAAGTACTACTACATATCCATTTAAGGGGAGTTCTTTGGAAGTGGTTCGTTTAAATACACCTTTATAATGTTCCAAAAACTACAAAGTTTCTTGAGAATCTCTATCTTCACTAGACAACCTATCAAAAGCGAACATAGATTAGAAAAGATAAAATATTTGATAGGTTGACCACTTTTAAAATCTTAAGAAGAGATATTCCATCCCAACACCTAAAAAAGACAACAATTGTTTAACAAATAAGATCTAACCTATCTAAGCACAATTTTCAAACCAGTAAAGAAAAAAGCCACTAAAAATGGCTTATTCAACATATGAAAGAAAACTTATGTCACACCCCGGGCTGCAGCGAAAGCTTGCCGGGTGCATGCACAGACCCGCCGTGCATACCAAAAACCACAATATACACAAGGCGTTTACAACAATCAAAGAGAACAGTAGTATAATCCATCCTAAAACATGGTAATTAGAGCGAGGACATACAACAGCTAGATATAAAAAATTCTGAACTAATACTTCAAAATTACAACAATTCTAACTAAGGGTACAATATGAATACAGAGAATCTCACTTAATGCACTAATATATCATAGCACTAAACCACTAAATAATCTGTGGATTCATCTATCACACATCGTGAGGCTCTAGCTAGTCGTTGCCTCCCTTGCCACGATCCTTAGTCTTTCCTGCTGCGGAAGGCTCTGCAACAAAAAAAAACACCAACCAATGAGGGTGAGAACTATTAAACAATAATTCCCAGTGGGTAAGCCGTCGAGAGTGGCGAAATACACCACTAGGTCAACTGAAGCATGATAAAATGCAATAAGCTTAAACATGAAGTTAATGACTACTAAACAGTTTCAATAATAGTCATGCCTCTACATGATATGTCATTTAGCATGTATGCGAATTCTACACTATCACATGCACAAACATTTGTATAAGAAATCATATATGCTTTTTCATCTTTAAGCTACATGCCACAGGTTGAGCAATTCTTTCATTAATACCCACTAGCTAATGTCATCATGTAGCTACAGTTCCATACCATTCAACATAAGTATAAGTTTGCTACAACTAAGGTTGTCAATGCAAGCAATGATTCATATAAATGTCCCACTACTATGGATATAGCAACTAGTGTCATGACAATAAATGACCTACTAGTATGTCCATCTACTATGTCAAGTTTAATTAACTTTTGAATATCATAATTCAATCCAACTGAACCTACACAACTGTGGTCCGACTTGTGCCATGCCTAATGGCCCCGTAGTAGTCAACATTCCCACTCTAGGAATGAGCCCCCCCCACGGCATCCCATTTCGGCGTCCAATCCCGCACGGGCGAGCTTGTGTCGCATTGGCTATCTCCGGAGTGCCGGGTTGTGGGGAGCGACCCTTATAAGCATGTGCGAATGAGCACAATGGCAAGTAAGCGTGATCATCCATCTCAAGTACACGGTCATCATGTCTCAAACATAGTATAAGTACTAGCAACCCAAAGTTCTAGCTCTATGTCAAAGTGTAAAGGTTTAACCGTTTACTAAGTCAAATGCCTCTTTATGACATTGTTGTTCCTACCAATATGCAACTTGTCTCAAGTACACTAATGTCCACATTTCGTTATCTTATAAAGAACGGTTCAATGTCTCATTTATGAACCTAACGGGCTACACACGTAAACCAACGTGATCTAAGTCCACTATAATGTAAAAGGATCGACTTACAATGTCATCATTGGCATAACACAAGAATGTCTACGAAATCATAGTGTAGATCATGCTTATGCTTTACTACATAAACCTCCACTACATGGAGTATAAGATTACCATGCAAATGATTAACTTCCATTTATCTATACAACACATACTACAACATGCTTTACTACAAGAATATGTCAAATAACCTTTACTAAATAAAGAATGTAATTAAACTCTACTATATGGAGTGTGTCAAATATTCAATTCATATCCATCATCGTGTCTAAAACACGGAATCGCATCGATCATCTCATCGTGTCTAAAACATGGAATTCATTTATAGACCTAAAGGTCCAGTGCCATAACATAATGTCCACAAGAGTTATGCATCTAATTTAAGTGCATACAATTCTACATCATGCCACTATCATACAATGGATCATAATTTTCATCATCTAGGACAAGCATAATTTTAGCTTCCAAGATCTAGTTCCTCTAATTCCGCTAGCCATGAAGCATTTCGTATGTCATTATTATTCATCTCTAACATGCTTGTTCGAATATGCATAAGAGGAATTAATACAACATTAGACATATTATGTATGTCATCACCATAACCCTCTACTATATAGAGTATGCAATTATGTTATACATAACATGCATCATTTAACATTCTAAAATTTTACCATAACATAAATATCATGATTATGCAATAATTAGGTCCTATAAACACCATAGGAGATATAAAGGGATTTCGCCCTTTTCGGTGAGGTCAAACCCACCGGATCACATTCGAACATTTTCGTTCCTCCAAACAAAGTTGTCCACCAAGTTTCTAGCACCCTAAGAGAAATTCTAAAGGGTTAAAAACTTTCAAAAAGCTATTTCGAAAATCTTTGAAAATTACACTCATTTAATGTGATAAATACCTTAGATCAAGAAGGACTTGCCCAAAGCCCAAATTGAAGCTACAAAGCTTCAAATCCAACCTACAAGAGTGCTCTACACTCATCAATTCCACCCCAAAAGCTCACAATTGAAAAATCCCAAAATAAACCCTAATTTCCCAAAAACTAGGTTTTCTCCCAAATCTCATGCAAATCTCATAAATAGAGATTAAGAGAAGTATTCTAACCTCAAAATAAGCTTCATCTTAAGTCATGATGTGCTAGGGTTGAAGCTTGATCCATCCACAAGCTCCTCTCATCCACTTTAAGCTCCAAGAAGCAGGCAACCATGGTTGAGAAGAAAAAAAAGAGATCAAAACCCAAAAACTAGATGGATTGGAGAAGAAAATCTAGAAAGAGAGAGAGCAAAACCCACCTTAGCCTCTTCTCCATCCTCCGCCAACTAAGGGACAAGTGAGGGTGAAGGGATATTTAAACACAATGTAACAATATTCACCAAAGCCCCTCAAAATCTAAAAATTACAAACTGCACGAGCTGCAGTTTTCTACACTGCGTACCGGTACTCGGGGAGGAGTACTGGTACTCCACACCAAAATCTACTCAACCTGAGCCTCGGTCAAGCCTCCAGACTGCGGCGTATCGGTACCCGCCTGATGCAGTACCGGTACTCCAGCTCTAAAATCTGCAGTTTGCATATTTTGTTGCCGAAAGCCCGTTCTCGCGTCTAATAAGCTCCAGAACAGGCAGGTACCCTATAGACAAACCTCAAAATATCCTGAATAGATTAAAATACTATTCTTACACTAGAACCTTGCAATTTGCTAAAGTTTAGTGTGTTACAAACTTATGAACAATAACCACGAAGTAAGGCACCAATCAAACAAACTACAACAATTAGCTCAGGGAATAACAAATTACATGCACAAAGCCTAATTCACAACAAATCATCCGCTAAATTCGACTTCAATCTAACAAACTTGTGCCAAAACAATAAAAAAAACATAGATCTGAACAGAATAATACCCCAAAACAATCATTTAGACAAATTTGAAACATCCACACAGATCTATGAACAGTATAACTCTCGATCGACCACAAAATGTTGATCGATCATCAAAGAACATGAAGAGATCTATAGATCGAACCTTAGGAGCAGAAAAAAGGATTGATTTGAAGCGAATTTATCGAATGAGATCTATTCATATTTCTAATTGATCACATTAATAAGGGATGACCAAATCCATCTTAACATACAACAAAACAATAGGCTCATATTGGCAACAATTTATATAATAGAATAAAATATTCCAAAAATTATATAATAAATATAAGGCTAAATTACAGAAAACCCCTCTGTCAAAACCTGATTTTTCAATTTCCCTCCCTGTCATTTAAAAACCTATATTTTGCCCCTTTGTAAAATAAAAAATGTTCACTCACCCCCTGTTATTAGTGATCCGTTAGGGTTCCGTTTATAAAATATTATTATATATATATTTTTTATACCAAAAATGCCCTCAGCCTTCTCTCCTGTTACCAAAAAATAGTGAGGGGCAAAATGGTGATTTTGTCATCACAGTTTACACCGTACCCCCTTGTGATCATTTTTTATTTTACAAGGGAGCAAACTGTAGGTTTTTAAATGACGGGGGGAGGGAGGGGGGAGTGAAAAATCAGATTTTGACAAAAAGGTTTTATGTAATTTAGCCTAAATATAATAAAATATATAATGTACTTATCTCATTTTACATGTCAAAGAAACAAATAAAATGCAAACCTTGCAATGACTTTTAAACTTCGTGGCAAGGTTGTCTAGGAGCTAGTCGAGGCCCTCTTCTCTCTTTGTGACCTACAACCAATTAAAATAGAGATTTCAACAGTCGATAAACAAAACTTAAATTTAGTTGACTAAATAAGCAATAGAGTATGATAGGATAACCATCTGATGTTGTTGATGCAGAATGCATATTCTGCAGTCCAGAAATATGCGCCATGAGCATATGCAACTGAGCTTGAAATTCTGCACAGATTTCTGAACGCATGTCTAAGCGTATCCGCCGCTCCCTCTCCTCTACCTCTAATCGTAAGCGACATTCTGTAACGACCTAGCCCACTAGCAATAATAACTCGTTGGGCCCAAACCACCAGCTCAAAATGCTTAAGCCCAGTTATTATTACTAGTGTCTAGCTGACCCCCCAGCCGCTTCTACTCCCTTCCCTGAGTGCGCCGCGAGCGCCCTGGCAGCCTGCACACGCCGTCGGCCCCGAAGAAGGCTTCTCCCTCCTCTCCTCTCTCTCAATCTCTCTCTTTCTTTTTCTCTCGAGTTGGAGAGGAGGTCCGAGGCTGCATTGCCTCCCTGCTCTCCGCCGTNACACCGAGCCGAGCTCGGGCTGCCGCGCCTGAGCTGCAGGCTGCCGCCGCCGTTGCCCGCCGCCTCCCTTCTCCTCCTTAGGACCCTAGGGGACCCTCACCGCTGATCGGCGTCGCCCTGAGGTCGCTGTCACCAGAGAAGCCGAGCCCGAGCTCCCCCACATCCCGTGCAGGCTAGGGGATCGCCGCCCACCCCTCCGGTTGCCTCCCGTCGGCTTGTGTGAGCGACGACCTTCCCCCACCAACCACACCCTCCTACCGCCGACGCGCCCGCCGCCAAGCCGCCGCTCCCGCCGCCAAGCCGCCGCTGGCCGGATCCAAGCCCACTCTACCCGGTGAGCTTTACTTTGTGCTGTCCGTGCATAGTTTTGGGTTTGTGCTTATTTTTTTAGCGATCCAAGGCTATCCCAATGCCTCTGGAGGTGAGCACGATGATCTTTGGTCAGTGCTGATCACAGTGCTCACCTCACTTTGGATCAACGGATTCCGATTCGACCTATTCGGCACAGTTTACCCTGAGTGCGCACAGTTCACAAATTTCGGGTAGCTCCCGCGCCTCCCACAGTGAGCCGTTATACTCTAGACTGTGAGCACAGCCTCCGGCACATCAAGACCTGTCAGTACATGTCTCGGCTGACCTCGAAAGTCGTCGGTTTGCGGTAACGAGCCACAAAACCACCCTATTTACATAAAATAATAGAATTTTATATAAATGTACGGACTTTTATGCAATTTTGCATCTTGTGACTACTGTGGGTAGTATGTACGTGTGGTAGTTGACCTCTGGACTGATCGTCCAAGTCCGTTAGCCTTTGCGGAAATCGGAGGTCGATTTCGGTGCGTTTTTCGACGAAATTCGCCGACGGAAGGCGGTTTCAATTTGGATTTCATCCGACGGTGTTTGTTTGCCCTGAGCTGTGTTGCTGAGCCTTGTCAGCTAGTCACCATCGTCATATCGTGAATTCGGAGATAACGGGTGACCAACGGTGAGTTCCAGTGTCAAAATTGACACTTTCGGGAACCCGAATCCGAACAATTATCAGGCGATAATTGTTTGGTTGTGTAATCTTCGGTTTGTTGCCAAGACATCCAAATTGATGTGTTTTGTGGCAGCGAGTGACTCGTGGAGCGAGTCGGTGAGTTTCGGGACATTTAGCGGGTCCCGACGGCGTCCCGATGTGATTTTCGGGATTTCCGACGAGTTACGGTGATCGGTTTTAGGAAACCGATTTTGAGGATTTGTGTGGAGTTCGTGAGTTAGGTATTTTGGATTTGTGGGTTGGATACTAACCCGGTGGATCTTCGTAGGTCCAGTTGACTTGTTGCACACCCAGGTTTCCGACGCAATAGTGACTGGTTGGTGCTTCGAGCTGGTAGTCGGTGAGATCGTTTCGCTTTTCTCTATTCTTCTATATCAGTATCGTTGTCACGCCCTGGGACCGGCGGAGGCCCTCCCGGTAGCGTGCCCAGACCCGCCATATGTCTACACATATAAGGCGTCTACAAGAAAAGCGGAAGTAAAAGCAAGAGATGAAACAATTAAGAGAAGTGAAATAACAAACAACTAATGATATCAGAGCGAGTAAAGTTCTAACATCTATACTCATGGTAATAGAACATAACTAATACGTAAAAGTAAACATGAGATATACAGTATCAGCCTCTAATACAAAAATGGTGGTCTCTAGTACACTGGTAAAACTCTCAACCTCTCCAGAATAAAGTACAACGAGAGGTAGACCACCTAGCAAGTCGTCCTCGAAGGAAGCTAGCTCGAAGCAACTCCCTTCCCGCGGTCCCTGGCCTCACCCTGAGTGGAAGGCTCTGAAAAACATCGAGAAAAAGAGGGCGTGAGAACTATAATTTATAGTTCCCAGTGGGCAATTACTGACCTCAGCTCCTGCTCCACTAGGCCCCAAAAATAAGGGTAAGCAACGATAATAATAATAAGCAATAAAAAGGAGCATGTAATAAACTGCTGAAAGAGAGAGCATAAGTAAAATGCTATACTACTATATCCCTCATAAGCACGATGTCAAAATGTTGTACATCTATTCTATCATAAGGAAAAGTAACCAATGGCAATAGTTTACTGTTACAACCCTTTATTCATACATGATGTATAAGCTCTATCATGGCAACCAAGTATACTGTGATGAAATAGGTAACTGTCAAGTATACTACATGTCTCAACCCTAGGCTATATGCATGTAAATGTAATCCAACTACTAAACCTATCTAGCAGTTCTTGTTCATTCTCAAACCGTGTCGATTTCCATTTCCAATTAAGGACCTACCAAAGGTAGTCCAGCTTGTGCCGCCTAAGTGCCTGTGGTAGCCCAACATCCCTACTCTTGGAATGTGTCTGTCCCACTCGACCCCGTAGGCTTCTCAATACCGCACCAGCGAACATAAGTCGCGTAGGCTAACTCCGGAGTGCCGGCTTATAGGGAGCGACCCTCACAAGCATGTGCGAATGAGCACAAATGGCAAACAAGCGTAGTCCAAGTCTCAAGCATCCAATCCTCATATCTCTAAGTGACGTCCCAACACTCACTTGCTTAGTGCCTCTTTATGACACTTAAGCATCACAACAGATTAAGCCCAAATCTTGTTCTATGTTTCCATTAAAACATCAATACTAATGATTACCATGACCCGGGCCCAATGCCTCTTTATGACATTATCCCAAATCTCAAATAGTCCAAGTTCTCAAGCCCTCTCTAGGCTTCTAACATTCCTAATGTCACAATTGGCATATAGGTTAAATACATGAAGCAAGGTTCATTTACATAATAAGGATCATGGTTCCCAATCTTAAACAGAATGCTAAGTCTCACATGCATGCACTCTACCACATAGGGGTCTAAAATTTCACTATACATAACATATGCATGTTAAGCATTCTAAAATTCATATTAAATATATTTAACAAGGAAATGCATGAATTTCTATTTTACGAAACATATTTGCCAAATATGAGCATTTCTCATATCATAGGCTAGGTCAAACCCACCGAACCGTCGCGTGCTCCTTCGATTCGCCGAACGGAGTTGTCCACGAGCCTCAAGATACCCTAAAAGTGATCAGCGAAGAGATACGAGGGCATTACGACCAACCATAAGATCAAACATTAACCTAGAAGCAAAAAGGGCCAAAACTCACCTCAAAAGAAGAAATCTCTTCCAAAGCTCCAAAAGAGAGCTAAAACCCTTCCAATCCAAGCCCAAGGAAGGTTCTAAACCAACTAATCTAGCCTGAAAAGCCCTAGATCAAAAGGCCCCAAAATCAACCCTAAACCTCATTTCTAGGGTTTCATTTCCCAAAAATCACCAAAATAAGAATCTAGAGGAGGGAAACATGATACTAACCCTTTGGAAGCTTCAATCCAAGCTCAAAATGCCCTAGGGTTGAAGTTTGGCCACCACCAAACCCTACAAGCAAGTTCCAAGCCTTGCAAAGGTGGGAAAGAGAGAAAGGGTGGAGCTCCAAGCTCCCTCAAGCTAGCTCCTCTTCTTCTTCTCGTCCTTCTTCTTCTTCTTCTCTCTCTAGAAAGTGTAGGGAGAGGGTGAGAATGAGAAAATGAGAGAGGGAAGAAGAGGAAATGGCTAACAAGCCCATCTAGTGTAACAAAATCTGGAGAGGCCCCTCAAAAATCTAATATTACATCAGCCCGGTCTGGACAGTTTTCGCCCAGAGGGACCGGTCTCTCCCCAGCAGGGACCGGTCTCTCGCTGCGAACCCGAAAAACCATCGTTTGGGAATCGGTCTCTCCCTGCGTGGGACCGGTCTCTCTCTGCGAAGGCGCGCTCGGGGACCGGTCTCGCCCGCCAGGGACCGGTTGCCTCAGGGCTGCCGCAACACTGTTCACTGGGGGACCGGTCTCTCCTTCCGGGGACCGGTCCCCGAGAGTCAAAATGTGACGCCCCAACTTCCCAGGGGGTCACCCATCCTAGGACTACTCCCGTCCTAGCACGCTTAACTCTCTTAACCTCTTGGGCCTTGCCACCACCCAAAATGCTTAAGCCGGGTTAAGAGTTTAGCCCTATTATATCTCATATATAGGACTATCTGGGGTCTCACAATCTCCCCTCCTTTAAGCCCTGACGTCCTCGTTAGGTTCAGACTCACAAGTACCAGGCGATGTGAGACTCGTCTCGCTAGCCCGTCATCCAGACCCTGGCTCAGCCGAAACTTATCTCACACTTCCGGCTGGTAATTGGCTCTGATACCATCTGTGACGCCCCAACTTCCCAGGGGGTCACCCATCCTAGGACTACTCCCGTCCTAGCACGCTTAACTCTCTTAACCTCTTGGGCCTTGCCACCACCCAAAATGCTTAAGCTGGGTTAAGAGTTTAGCCCTATTATATCTCATATATAGGACTATCTGGGGTCTCACACAAAACTCTCAAGACTTGTCCAGAATTCCAGTTTTCGAACTTTTTAGGTCGGAAAACATTCTACAACCCTCCACCAAGTGTGGGAAAGCTCGATATACATCCAAACACTCGAACCTCGCAATTTGCAAAGGTCCAGTGTGTTACAATCGTAGTCTCTACATGTCGGTTACTTTTGTTTATCGTTTGTTCATCTATATCTTGTTGGTTGCATGATGATATTTGTTGATAGACATGTAAAGCAGGCTTGCATATGTTGTATATCTGTGTCACGCCCCGGGACCGATTTTAAAAGCCATTGCCATTTTGAAATCTCAGAGTCGCGGAAGATGTGCCATTTTTTTTTTTTTCCAACTTGGCCCACGTGACGTACAGACACGCCACAAATACAAAGTTCATCTGTTCACTTGGACAGAGTCTCCTTTGTATTTGCACAGCGTACCAACGGATACAACAGGATCACAACCACAACCTACATTTACCAATCAGCAACCAATTCATGTTATGCATTTTCATACAGCTAACAATTCTTAGAGATGATGTATGCCTCTAAACACTCCTTAGACGCTGGATGATGCAATGCACAGTACAACAATCATCCTATTTAAAAGTGCTCCACACACGGAAGCTTTTGTTTTTAAAATCTAATTCATTCATACATGAAAATCATTCAAAAATCTTTTGAAAACTGTTTCCCACACAGAAACTCTATTTTGAAAACCGACTACCTCGAGGGGTAGAAAACCACGATGCGTAAATCCATAAATACAAATCCGAGAACCACAAAGTATACAAACATCCCAAAACTGAAGATCCATAAACCAAATCCACAATTCTACAAATCCACAAATTCAACCAGCTCACAACATTCAAACATCAAGTATGATCATCTAACTGAACCATATAAACTAACTAAGCTATAACAACAGAATAGTAAGGATAAAAACTAAATCGATAACCTGGGTCGGAAGCTCTATCGACCGCTACGAACGTACCTCACGTCTCGTCCCAAAACTGATCGCCTGCAATACCTGAAAAATGGTGGGGAAGGTGAGAACATGTAAACATGTCTCCCCTCCCAGTGGGTACCGCAAGCCGATGAAGGCGAGGAGTACTCACCGGATCGGGAAGAGCTAAACAACAGTACGGGTCAGTAGAAAATACAGTAGCAATAATAATGAATGAAAGAGACATATATATGAAAGAAATTACAACTACCGCTACTGTAATGAACAACTGAATGTATACATGTAACAAGACTATAGTAGCAAGACAATGTAACGAAAGAACTGAAGATATACAAGTGACCACTGCTACTATAGTTATATGCATCAACCAGACGATAAGTCCAAATATACCCAATCTGATGCTGCTATATTGGTCCGTAGACCTCAAGCATTGCCTGTCACAGAGCAGACACTGAGAGCTTATTCATGCGTCACCGACAACCTATCCGGATACGTACACCTCTTGTTGGTGGACAAACCAACCTGGTGTCTAGAATACACAGTGCTGTGACTAAATCATGCTGATATGCTCAAACGAAACCCGGCTAAAGCCGGTGCCTAGGCCGAAGCCAGAAACAAGGGCGTACAACGCCAAACCACGATCAACCAGATCGAAACACATGACAAGAGAGTCCATGTGTTGCCTGGACCCAAGGTCCGCAGAGTCCAACTGACCAACAAGGTCCCTGATACGAAGTACGAGAACCGACCAACCATGTCAACAGATACGGAATGCAACAACCAACCAACTAGATCAACAGATACTGAATGCAACAACAGACCAACTAGGTCAACAGATACGGAATGCAACAACCAACCAACTAGATCAACAAATATGGAATGCAACAACCAACCAACTAGGTCAACAGATACGCATGTAGATAGAACTACTCTACTCCTACTCAGGGTACTAAGCATGCAAACAACGAGTAGAGTATAACGAATAAACAAGGGTGCAAGGCTCAATATACTATGCGATAGTAACAACAGAAG
>NC_033637.1:6541932-6547672 GCF_001540865.1 Ananas comosus
AGAAAAGCAAGCTTCCAACTCGGAGTTGCAAAAGATTCGAGCTAAGATGGTTGATGGTTGCACCGGTGACTTCACTTTAGACGGTGATGGATTGATGTGTTTCCGCGGACGATTTTGTGTACCGGCGGACTTGGGCATCAAAGAGGATATTCTTCAAGAAGCACACCGAGCACCGTATGCTATACATCCGGGAGGCACCAAGATGTACAAGGTCTTGAAGTTGCTTTACTGGTGGCCCGGGATGAAGAAGGATGTTGGTCAGTTTGTTGCTAGATGTCTAACTTGCCAACAGGTGAAGGCTGAGCACCGAGTTCCTGCGGGGAAGCTGCAGAGTCTACCGATTCCAGTGTGGAAATAGGAAAAGATCACCATAGATTTTGTGATGGGATTGCCTCGCTCACAGGCCGGGCATGACGCTATTTGGGTGATTGTGGATAGGTTGACGAAATCGGCACATTTCATACCTATCCACACTACTTGGACTGGTGAGAGACTCGCACAGATTTATTTAGATGAGATTGTGCGATTGCATGGGGTACCTACTTCTATAGTATCGGATCGAGACCCCCGTTTTGTATCCCACTTTTGGAGGAGCTTACAGGACGCTTTGGGTACGCGCTTGGATTTCAGCACTGCTTTCCACCCCCAGAGTGACGGGCAGTCAGAGCGTACTATTCAGACTCTCGAGGACATGCTTCGAGCTTGTGTGATTGACTTCCAAGGAGGATGGTCGCAGCATCTACCGATGGCAGAGTTTGCTTATAACAATAGCTATTAAGCAAGCATCAAGATGGCACCGTTCGAGGCACTCTATGGACGGAAGTGTAGATCGCCACTTCATTGGAGTGAAGTTGGTGAGAGATTGGCTTTAGGCCCTGATGTGCTCCAGGAGGCAGAGGACAAGGTTCGCATTGCTCGGGAGCGATTGTTGACAGCCCAGAGTAGGCAGAGGAGTTATGCTGATCGACGTCGACGAGACTTAGAGTTTCAGATTGGAGACCATGTGTTCTTGAAAGTCTCGCCGACCAAAGGAATTAGAAGATTTGAAATCCGGGGTAAGTTAAGCCCCCGATACATTGGACCATATGAGGTTTTGGAGCGTGTAGGCCCGGCAGCGTATAGACTCGCTCTACCGCCAAACCTATCGGGAGTACACAATGTGTTCCATGTATCGGTCATTCGGAAGTACATCCACGACCCGGCTCATGTTTTGGACGCTACGCCTGTGGAGCTGAGGGATGATTTGAGCTTTGAAGAGCAACACTTGAGGGTTTTGGCTCGCGAGGTGAAAAGATTGCGGAACCTAGAAATTCCTTACGTGAAGGTGTTTTGGGGCAACCACGACGAGCGCGAGGCCACTTGGGAGCTGGAGAGCGCACTGCGGGAGCGCTATCCCCATCTTTTTCAGATGGAGGCTTGAGGTATTTGTCATTTCGAGTTTCGCGGACGAAACTCCCTTTTAGGAGGGGTGAATGTAGCACACTGGACCTTTGCAAATTGCGAGATTCGAGTGTTTGGATCTATTTCGAGCTTTTCCACACTTGGTGGAGGGTTGTAGAATGTTTTCCGACCTAAAAAGTTCGAAAACTGGAATTCTGGACAAGTCCTCAGAGTTTTTACTCTCGGGGACCGGTCCCTGGAAAGAGAGACTGGTCCCCCAGTGAGCAGTGTTGCGGCAGCCCTAAGGCAACCGGTCCCTGGCGGGCGAGACTGGTCCACGAGCACCCCTTCGCAGAGAGAGACCGGTCCCACGCAGGTTGGAACGTTCGAACGTGGTTATCCGGTGGTTGCGCAGCTGAAAGACCGGTCTCCTTGCTGAAGGGTATGAGACCTTGGTCCTCTGGTTGAAAATGCTCCGACCGGTGCTGTGATCAATATTGGTTTTTGGAGGCCTAGGCTGATTTTGTTACAATAGGATGGGGTCTATATATACCTCTCTACTCTCAGGTTTATCCTCTGCTCACTTCCCAAATCTGGCTTAGAGAGAGAAGAAGGAGAAGAGAGGAAGGAGAGAAGGGAAGAGGATAGCTTGGCTTGGCGAGCATCCCCTTCATTTTTGCCCTTACCAGCTTGTTGGTGCTTGAGCTTGGGACTTGAGATGTTTCAAAGGAGAAGTCTTTCACCCTTTGGCTTGTGGTTGGCGGTCTTAGAGGGTGGTTGTCAAGCCGAGGTACAGCGAAGATAATGCAACTGCACAAGACCGCCAATACAGACAGTATATAAAAGGCGTTTACGGAAGTAAAGCCGAGTCATGTAGGAAATAAACAAAGAGGAGTCCTATCTGATTGCAGAAGCAACTGTACAAGTCGATATATATTCAATAAAAGTAAAAAGAGAAAGATACAATCAAATTTCGACATGAATGAGAAGTATCTACAACTGCATGTTCACCGGTCCAAGTAAGGTACATATACTCTACGAGTTGTATATAAAACAGCGATATAGGTAGCTAATGGGTGGTTTCTCTATGACAAAGGACTATCGACTTCGGTCGCGCCGAGTAGCAGGTGATCGACTAGCATGATATCCTAGCAATGTCTGCTAGAGCGGACTCGCCTTGCCGACGGATCCTGCCTCTAGGGTTATCCTTGAGAGGCTCTAGATGTAAAAACAACCACAAAAGGGTGTGAGACTATTAACAATAGGTTCCAGTGGGTAAGCCGCGTAGCTCGGCGGAATTTTACACATTTGGAGTCATAATAGTATGAAAGTAATAAAAGCACAATGCATGATATAGAAATTAGTGCAGTGCTAACCGGGTACACAGGCATTGTATCAACAGTAAACTGATTTCCGATGCAGTAATTATAATCAAGAATATATGATGAGTATCTTAATACTTATTTTTTTTTAGTGTAAGTACTACTTTCATTACATATACTCATCATTACTTATCATTATCATTTTCCATGTCATTTTCATTTCACTAGACTTATCCAGGTTAGTAGCTGGCGCAGCGCGATAATGGCCGTAGGTAGTATTACACTCACCTGGACATATCACTTCGGCATCCAATCCGCACTGAGGCGAGCAACTGTCGCGTAGGCCAACTTCGGAATAGTGCGGATTGTATGGAGCTACCTCACAAGGCGATGGTGTTGAATGAGACGATGGCAAGAAAGCAAAGGTCATTATCAAATGTCTCCAATTTTCAGTATTTCCCTATGCAAGTCGAACCTTCGATTCTCTGATCGGAAATGGTCAATACACATAGTAACAAAGGCTGTATCCACTGTAGATTTGTAAACATGTAAGGGTAAAGCTAAATGAACATGCATTATTAATCTTTCACTAGTATGGCACTATCAACATAGTCATGAGCATTATAGTTCTCTATTATTAGAGTCAGGAGATGTCATTGTTATCTATTTTAGTGCATAACTACATCTTGTTCTAAGCATCAACTGTATATGATGATAGAAATACTTTGTATATATGTTTTTATCATAAAATTATAAACTGATCTCTGATGTTTTATGAATAAACAAGAATACTTTTATGCATGAGTACTTTTTATGCATATGACGCTATTTCACATATGATAAGTCATGAATGACGCATTCCGAGCCCATTTAACAAATACTAGGTGTATAATTAAACGGCGATTCTATTAATACATATAGAACTAGGGGAGCTTACTTTGGCTCTGGTTAGATCAAAGCACCTAAAGATTACTATGCTCCAATACCCATTCACAAGACATCCCACAATGCTCAACGAAGCCCCAATGCTGCTGAAAAACAAACGTCAAGATCGGATTAAATCTACGGCCGAAATGTCCGATTTCGGCTCAATTCACATCTCGTATCAAGTAGTAACATAAATCACTGTTTTGGTTCACTTTAGTACCTCCAATTAAGTCTCTAAAGGCTTCCCAAAGCCAACCAAGGACGACCCAAAGGTCGGTCGAACTCCCGCTGCGATCAACAACAAAACGACATCAAAATCATCATATATTAGCAAAGATAGTCGGAATCTTGCGAATTCAGTTTTCTAACTGAAATCCCTGCTTACCTCAGGTTAGAATACCTTCCAAACCAGCTTCTAAGAGTACAAATTCAGCTCAACGAGACTCGAAGACCTGCTGCGAAGAAAAAAATCCAAATTGCACCAAATCGACTAAGTAAACGTCATATAGTTCCGAAATTGAGGTATAGTTTACTAATTAGCCATTTTAAGCTTTAAAGCAAGTTCCACAGAGTTTAAATGGATAACTAGCAGCCAACAAAGCTCCTCTTTACTGCTGTAAACACCTCCTAATCCAGTTCGAAGCACCAACACGAAAAGATATCCAAATTCAATATAAAACCAGAAACTAGAGAGAAATCGAGTTGATTACCTCTCTAAAGCTGAAATTCAGCTTCCCCTCGCAGTAACCTCATAAAAACACAGCAAAGCTCCTCTTTCCCACGTGCTGGAAGCCTCCTGTAAGTCGCCAAACCAGCGAGCAACAAGCGCGGCGCGGAAACGGCGCAAAACGACGAATTCTAAGTAGAGAGAGAAAAACCCTAGAGAGAGAGAGAGAGAGAAATGAAGAAGAAGGGTGCTCTGAGCCTCAGCAACCTCCACTGAGCTCCAGAAGTCGTGCTGGCTTCATATGGATGAGATCAAGATGTGAAATGACCAAATTAGCCTTGCTGCCAGATTTCTGCCAGTCTGTACTGGTACAAGGTGATGGCTGTACCGGTACAGCAAGCAGAAAAAGGCTGATTTCGCCCATTCAATGCATTTTCTCACTTTTAACCCTCCAATCACTCTCTAACTTGGTCAAAAACTTCTCCAAGTCATTTAGAACATGTAGAATAGTTCCCCACTTCATTGCTCACACTCGAATTCCGCAATTTGCAAAAATTCAGTGTATTACATTGGTAGCCCTTTCTCTCCATCTAGACCTTGGATTTGAGGTTTTATTGTATTGGAACTCTAGAATGAGGTTTTAGGGTTGATTTTGGGGCTTTTTGATCTAGGGCTTTTGAGGCTAGATTGATTGGATTAGAACCTTCCTTGAGCTTGCATTGGAAGGGTTCTAGCTCTCTTTTAGAGCTTTGGAAGAGATTTCTTCTCTTGAGGTGAGTTTTAGCCCTTTTGTTAGGTTGTTAAAGTTTGACCTTATAGATTGATCGTAATGCCCGTGTATCTCTTCGCTCAATACTTCTAGGGTATTTCGAGACTCGGAGACAACTTTGTTCGGCGAAACGAGGCACTACGCGACGGTTCGGTGGGTTTGACCTAGCCTACATATGAGAAATTCTCATATACAGTTATATATGTTCCATAAATTGGAAAAGCATGCATATTCATCCTAATTGTATTTATTATGATTTTTAGAATGCTTAAAATGCATATGTTACATATGATGAAATTTTGGACCTCTATGTAGTAGAGAGTTGCTTGGGAGATCTATGGTTGCATTTAGCATTCTTTATGAGGCTTGGTTCCATGCTTCTATAGTGTAAATGAGTTCGGATTCATGCATTTAAACTTAAGTCTACTTGTGACATGAAAGATGACAAAATTGCCATTTAGAAGGTGTGTGAACTAGAGAGCTAATGTCATCAAGCGGCATTGAGCTCGGGACATGTGTGAACCTAGTGGATAGGGCCATTGAGGAATGTGGAACATGCTTAAACATTAAATGTCTAGGTGTCATAAAGGGGCACTAGACCTAGAGAATGTTGGAACTTCATTTGTGACTTAGAACTAGATCTTCGAGATGCTAGTGACTATACCATGTTAGAGA
>NC_033637.1:6547697-6569989 GCF_001540865.1 Ananas comosus
CGTGCGTCAAACTCAAAATCCGTCAGCGCCATTAGTTCCAGAACAGCTGAACCGGTCGAAACGAGCTATTGGACCGCTAGGAACGGAGTCCGATACGAGCCTGAAGCCAACTTCACACCGTGGCTTCTCCGGAAAATCGAGTTACTATTCACTTTAAGTGAAACTTGGAAATCGCGTTGAATCTCCGTTTTAACTCGATTTCTCCCGAAACTTGACGAGTGCTTTTGTAATTAAATTACACACAAAAACATCGTCAACTGAGAGTTTAGCTACACTGCAAAAATCTCAGTCCTTACAATCTGTGGACCTTAGGTCCAAGCAACAAATCGACTCCTTTGTCGTGTGTATTAATCTAGTTGATCATGGTTCGGCATTGTACTCCCTTGTATCCGGCTTCGGCCAAGGCACCGGCTTCCTACCGGTTTCGCATTGAGCATATTAGCATGATTTAGTCACAGCACTTGGGTGTATTCATTGACGCCAGGTCAGTTTGGCCACCGACTAGGGTGTACTTATCCGGATAGGTCGTCCAGTGGACGCATGAATCAGGTCGATATATGCAATGTAACAGGTAACGCTTGAGGTCTGCGGACCAATATGGCAAGCACCAGATTGGGTACAATTTTGGTTTGATTACCTTGAGGCATACTCAATATTGTATTCCTTACAGTAGCAGTTTTTATTACTCGCACTCTATTATACCTGTTGTTACAGCTATTGTAGTCGTTTTTCATATCCTTACACATATATCAGTTTGTTCTATCTCTATTGTTTTCGAGTGAATACGATTTGCCTTTGTGGCTCTGTTGTACCCACTAGGAAACCTTAATTGTGGTTTCTCACCCCCTATTTCCCCAGGTGGTTCGGGTAAGAAGTTGGCTTTTGGCACGACAGGGGGACGTACTAGCTAGACTGCAGTAGCGACTGTCACCCTGGTTATGTTTCATTTCCGTATTTAATAATTTAAATAATTAAATGGTTCAGTTAGATGATTACTATTATTGTTTGAATGTTCGTAAACTTGTATGAGTTAATATTTTCCATCATGCTTGCGATTGGAGATTTATGAATATTTGGTTTTGGTTTTACATATTTATGCATCGTGGTTTTTTACCCCTCGAGGTAATCGATTTTCAAAATGGAGTTTCCAAGTGGAAAATAGTTTTAATAAGGTTTTTGAATGGTTTTATGGATAATTAAATAGAGTTTAAAAACAAAGCTTCCGGATGTTGATCACTTTTAAATAGGATGACTGTTGTACTATGCATCGCATGCATCATCTCTAAGAATCACTAGTTGTATGAAAATGCATCGCATGAATGGTTTGTGGATTGGTGAATGTAAGTTGTTGTTATGATCCTGATGTTGTTGTTGGCACGCCGTGCAAATACAAAGAAGACTCTGTCCGTGTGGCCAGAGGAACTTTGTATTTGTAGCGGGTCTGTACGTCACGTGGGCCAGGTTGAATTCAAAAAAAAAAAAAGGCACATTTTTCGCAACTCTGATTTCAAAAATTGTATTCATTATAAAAAGGCTTTTAAAATCGGCCCCGGGGCGTGACAAATTAAGATGGTATCAGAGCCAGTTCACCAGCCAAAAATGTGTGGCGAATCTCGGTTGAACCAGGGTCTGAAAGACAAGGTGATAGGTTATGCCGGAGTCTGAATGACAAGGTGGCCGGCTATGCCAGTGTCTGGATGACAAAGCTAACGAGACGAGTCTCACATCGCCTGATGATCTTGGGCTGTGTGTGTGATTGGACTGACGAGGACGTCAGGGCCTTAACGGGGGGAGTCTGACTTAGACACTAGTAATAATAACTGGGCTTAATCATTTTGGGCTGGTGGTTTGGGCCGAACGAGTTATTATTGCTAGCGAGTTGGGTCGTTACACATTTTCGCTCCTCTGCCTCAATCCTTAAATGATGCTTGCGCTCCGCCGCCTCAAGCCTTAAGTGATGTTTGCTCTTCTTTGCATCAAACCTTAAACGTCGCTCTTGATTCTCCACCTCTTGTTGTTCATGCTCAAATGCACTTCTCAAATCCTCAACCTCTCGCCATAAGCCTCTCTAAATTCTGCACCTCTATGCGAACTAGGATGTGGTCCACACCCTAATCCCCGAATATACCCTAAACGTGTCCCACAAGCTTTAGACATCTGCTCCTCGGGGGTTAGTAGAGGTCCCCCGCTGCGCAATTACTCCTCCAGCTATCAATCTCTCGGGACGAGCTTTATTCCGAACATATGATTTTAACCTATGAAAATCCCTGTTACAGAGATTATTGTTAATCTTGATTGTTCATTTTACCCAAATAAAAATAATGTTTGGTTGTATAAGTTAACCTTTCAAATTGATACATCCATCGATAATGCACAGGACCAGCAATCTTCGCCTCACTAGCCAGGTGAATTGTCAAATGAACCATTATATAGAAAAATGGAGGAAATATCTTTTCTGATTTATATAATGTAATTGCTATTGAGCGCTCAAGTCTCTCCAAGTCCTCTATTTTCAATGACTTTGAGCATAACTCTCTAAAAAAAAAAGCACTTAATCAAAGCATCACAAACAGCTTTCTTAATAATCCAAGGATGCCTAATGGGACGTGGCGATGCAAAACACAATGACAATCATGAGTTTTCATGTTTTGGAGCTTAGCATCATTTATGTTAACACATCTAGAAATATTTGAAGAAAATCAATCGGGTAGCTTCAAATGCTTCAGGAAGTTACAAAAACGTAGCGTCTCATGCTTAGACATGGTGTAGCATGCCATTGGAATTTTGTACTTATTTGCAACACTAGCATCACTCTCATTAATAGGAATCGGATGAAGCACTTTTCTAATTCCTAGCTCCATCAAATCAATACAAGCATTCAAGTTATCCTTTTTTTTTCCATCAATAACCATTAATGTACCAATAACATTATCAAACAAATTATTTTCAATATGCATGAAATCCAAGTTGTGGCGAATTAGTAAAGACTGCTAGTATGGCAAATCAAAGAAAATACTATGCTTTCTCCAATTTAAAAAGCACTCATTTTTTTGTGCTCGTTTTCTCTTTTTAGGTCCTTTTCCAAATATTACTTGCTGAAATTGATTCAATTGCTCAATTACTTCATCACCTGCTAAGGTTTTGGGTGCATATCATTTTTCTTTTTCTCCGTCAAATGATTTGATATCATCACGCCATTTAAGATTAGATGGCAAAAAACGCCGATGACCTAATACAAAATTTCTTTCTATACTTTAATCTTAAGGAAATTGTGTTCTTGTTACAACAAGGACATGCTAATTTTTCTTTTGTGCTCTAGCCGGATAAGTTAGCATATGCAGGAAAGTCATTTATCCTCCAAAGTATAGCAGTATGCATTTTAAAATTCTCATTCTTTGATGAATCATATGTCTCAACACCCTATTTCCCTCAAATTCTTTAATTAATTCATTAATTAAAGGAGCCATGTAGACATCTATATCATTACCAGAATCTCTTGGACTGGGAATGATCAAGATAGTTATAAAATAATGACCCTTCATAAACATCTATGGAGACAAATTGTATGGAACTATAACAACAGGCCAAACACTATGTGTAGCACACTGAACTTGAGGAAATTGTGGAGTTATAGTGAGAGAATAGTACTTTATACTATTTTGAAGATTTTGACTGAGTTTAGAGAGCTTGGGAGTGTTTTCGAGGCTTAATAATCGCGAAAACAAACTCTGGAGATCAAAATCTGTAAAACTGCAATTTTTGTATTGGGTACTGGTATTGGAATGGGGTACCAGAACCCAATTTAGTGTTGGATTAGATAACTCTCGAGTTTTGCTGAACTCGGCTCTGTGTAGCGGTACCGAATCGAGTACTGGTACTACATCGGGTGGGTACCGGAACGCAATAAAAAACCAGAATTACCAACGTTCGGATTTTGCGAAACTAGACCCCTAATATCGGAACTGCCAAGTATCGATACTCCAATTCGTGTACCGGTACTCAATGCTGCAGAGACTATTTCATGTTGAATATAATTTTAGAGCTTTTGAGGGGCCTTAGGGGATATTGTTACATCATATAATATATCCCTTCACCCCTCTCATTGTTCTCTTTTGTGCTGAAGCTAGAGAGAAGTGGAGGTGAGTTCTTACACACTCTCTCTCTTGGATTTCTCCTCTCTAACCCTCAAATCCTTGGGATTGATCTTTTTTCCTTTATATTCTTCATAGAAGCTTGCCATTAGACCTTGGAGAGGAGCTTGGGAATGAAGGAAGGAGCTTGATTGAGGATTAAACTCCAACCCTAGTATCTTATAGCTTGGTTTGGAGCTCAAATTGAGGTTAGTAACCTTCTTGCATGCTCTAATTGTGAACTTTGCAAGAATTTTGATAGGAAATCTAGTTTTGTAGAAACTAAGATTTATTTTTGGGGTTTTCCTTTTGTGAGCTTTTGAGGTGGAATTGATGAGTGTAGAATACTCTTGTAGGTTGGATTTGAAGCATCGTGTGTTGATTTGGGTTTTGCACAAGTTTTCTTGGATTGAGATAATTTTCACCTATTTTCTATTTGATTTTTGGTGAATTTCGTGGTGGGCATTTTAGAAGCTTGTAACCTCTTAGAAATTTTAGGACATAAGAAGTTTAGGGGACAACTTCATCGGAGAAACGAACGAGGTTTCAAAAGTTATCCGGTAGGTTTGACCTCACCAAAATAGGTGAACTCCCTCCATGTCTCATATTATATATGCTATAGGACTTAATAAGAGTTTAGCATGCACCTTGTGGCATTCTTGAATTTTTAGTATATAATTCGGTCATATCTTATATGAAGAATTGCTTCCTCTATGTAGTAGAGTTATATGAGATAAAAGAGCATGCATGTCATGACACATATATTGATTGGAAATCTATTCTTTTCACTTGTTCTAGTTTTTAATTAGGTAAACCACTCTCATACATGCTATATGTATGTATTTAATTAGTTGGGCTATCATGTGCATTTAATATCACATGCTCAATGGAACGAATTGACTAGACTTAAATGACAAATGTACATAATTGCTTAGTCAAATGAGAGGTAATTGTTTGCATGATGAACTTCATTTTCTATATAATAGAGGCTTATGTAATAAGGCACATGCATGACATGGAATATGAACTTGGTTGACATCCTCGTATTCTTTGAATATGAATTGTAAATTATTCTCTTACATAAATAGTATATACCTGTAACCCTCTATAATTATGCATGAGTTATAGAACCATCCTTGTTAGGATAAAAGAGATGTAAACCTTTACATGCTTGAAACATGTTGTATATTGGTAGGGATACACTCCCAAGTTGATTGAGAAGAGAACATGACACCATACATATTAATGACAAGTAAAGTTGTAGGGCTAAGTATATTGTACTTAACCAAGATGAACAATTAGAGATGACATTATGACATTGTACTCGACCTCTAGGTCGTTAGATGATATTCCATACTTTAGACATGACAGTCGAGGTTCCTACACATTTGATCATGCTTGCTTGCCTTTGTGCTCATTTTACAAGCTTATGAGGGTCGCTCCCTACAAGCTGGCACTCCGAAGTTAGCCTTGGCGACACTATACTCATCCGTGCGGGATTGGACGCCGAAGTGGAATGCCGTGGGCGAGGCTCATTTCTAGAGGAGGAATGTTGACTACCACGAGACCATTAGGCACAGCACAAGTCGGGACATTACCATGTGTAAGTCCCTCATTGATTGGATAAAAGTTAAGCAAACATGATATTATACATTTCACACCCCAATAATCCCACATCGGATAGGAATGGGGATATGATTGGGTATATAAGAGACTTAGACACTGGTAATAATAACTGGGCTTAAGCATTTTGGGCTGATGATTTAGGCCTAACGAGTTATTGTTGCTAACGGGTCGAGTCGTTACATTTGGTATCAGAGCCAATCACCAGTCGAAAATGTGTGGCGAGTCTCGACTGAGTCAGGGTCTGAAAGACAAGGTGATAGGCTATGCCGGAGTCTGTATGACAAGATGACCAGCTATACCAAGGTCTGGATGACAAGGCTAGCGAGATGAGTCTTACATCGCCTGGTGATCTTGGACTGTGTGTGATTGGACTGACGAGGACGTCAGTGCCTTAATGGAGGGAGTCTGTCACACCCTAATAATCCCACATCGGATAGGAATGGGGATGGGATTGGGTATATAAGAAACTTAGACACTAGTAGTTAATGGAGGGAGTCTGTCACACCCCAATAATCCCACATTGGATAGGAATGGGGATGGGATTGGGTATATAAGAAACTTAGACACTAGTAATAATAACTGGGCTTAAGCATTTTGGGCCGATGGTTTGGGCCCAACGAGTTATTGTTGCTAGCTGGTCGGGTCGTTGCAGCACATCACAACTAGTTGATGCATACATGATAGTTGGATGTTCATGTTGGTCATTACTTATGTTTGCAAAGTTAATAGAAGTAAATCTATACACATATTGATCAGTATAATAGTGTAGCCACATGATGATAATGAAAATTTTTTCTTTAATTATTGCTCTTAGTATGAAGATGGACATACATGTAAACTTGTGTAACGACCCAGCCCACTAGCAACAATAACTCGTTGGGCCCAACCACCGACCCAAAATGTTTAAGCCCAGTTATTATTACTAATGTCTAAGTCTTTTATATACCGAATCACATCCTCATTCATATCCGATGTGGGATTATTGGGATGTGACAGACTCCCCCCTGTTAAGGCCCCGACGTCTTCGTCAGTCCAATCATATACACAGCCCAAGATCACCAGGCGATGTGAGACTCGTCTCGCTAGTCTTGTCATCCAGACCCTGGCGTAGCCGATCTCCTTGTCATTCAGACTCCAGCATAGCCTATCACCTTGTCTTTCAAACCCTGGCTCAGTCGAGACTCACCACACATTTTCGGCTGGTGAACTGGCTCTGATACCAAATGTAACGACCCAGCCCACTAGCAACAATAACTGATTGGGCCCAACTACCGGCCCAAAATGCTTAAGCCTAGTTATTATTACTAGTGTCTAAGTCTCTTATATATCCAATCACATCCCCATTTATATCCGATGTGGGATTATTGGGGTGTGACAACTTGTATATATATACTTGTACATATGACAGTAGGAGAACCATATTCATGTTAGTAGACATTGTGACGTAGAGGCATGACAATAATTGAATTTGCAGCACCCCGGTAGCGGCGAGCACCACGGAGGTGAAACAGCTGCAGACCCACCACATAACTTAACATTGAAAACTTAAATATGTCCGGCGTTAACATCAACATCCCCGCAACATAATAAATTTAAATAAGCAATTCACAAATTTTAAACATCCCGAAGTTACCAACATAACGATTGGTTACCCAAAAAACCATTCCATTTAAGCATAAATAAAACTTCTAAATGGTTATGCCTTCAACTTAACAAGTAGCAAGTTTGTACAATTCATAGTCCAAATATGGCCTAATACATATCCAAAATGATAGTCCAAAATACAAAGATAAGATCTACATAATACAAAAATAGAGAAGATCTAACATGCTACTATCTAAATATAGTCGCCGCCACACCCGATCTCATCTCAAAGGCCATACCTGAAGAATTAGTAATATCCACATAATGAAAACTATTAACAATAGTTCCCAGTGGAAGCTCATCTAGAGGCAACAAGCCACACTAGACCTAATAGTATGTGATCAACGGAAAAATAAACAATGATTATGAATGGTTATTAGATATACATATGAATCTACCATTATGATCAACAATTGCAACTATTCTCAACAAGTAAATGATAAAATCATAGGATAAGCATAATCAACTAAAAGCCCCAACAAAAAATCCAACTTGATCTACGTACAATCAAGTAAATGCGAAAGCGCGGCATCCTGCCCTTGGGTGCAAAGCAAATCTCAACCCGGGGAGCAAAGGGCTTACCGCGTGGGGAGTGACCACCACCGGTAACCCACTCAGGCCTTCTCTCACTCAAACTCCCACATCACAAAGAGCCATCCAAAATGGCCCGGGGAGTTCCATAAGCATAGCGGCGAACCCAAATAGGGCCAATGTCCCAACAATCATGTTATATTTTGGAATCAACAAATAACTAAGATTATGCTACCTTCCAATACAAATGCATACCCTCTACTAGGGCAATGAGATAACAAGAGACATCCTAGAGTATAAGATCAAATTGCATTGCATCATGAACCAAAGAATAAACAACAAGGGCATAAGTCCTTAGAACAATAATTAAGGATGCAACAAGAATTACGAACATTCAATAGCAATATATATATGCATGCATGATACTAAGAGGACCACTAAGGATCATCATCTATAGATAAGGATTCCACCTCAAAATAAGAAAAGACCAATCTAAGATATGGAAGGTCCGGCCGTAGGAGCTCCGGCGTGCGCGTCCGAAGTATCTAACATATAAATAATGAGTATCTCCATTAATATTTTATTTTTATCTTAATCTTAAATGATTTAGACTTATTCAAGTTCATCACTTTGATTGTTATGCTCTATATATTCTCGGATTAGAACAAAAGTCCCTATTTCGGAAGCTCATAACTCTCTCAAAATAGATAAAAATCTTAAAATAACTCATTTAAAACCTAAATAAGGGTTTGGGATACTTAATTTTAACAAACGATACCTTAACGATGTGTTTATACCTTCCGAAAACTAGCCAGAATAGTCCAACCTGAGAATTGCATAAATTGATCGAAATATTAACAAACTAAATTTAAATTTGATCAAATAACTTAGCTCGATCATACATTCATGCCCAATATATTTGAACATAATTGACCCCTCAATTTAAAGATTCTAAACTCTTAAAATCAACTACAAGAGCTTAATCTCGTAGTTGATCAAAATCCTAATTCTTGGAGCCTCATAACATGCAATTAACTCATCAAAACCTCTTAAAAACAAAGACAATTCATATACCTATATATTGGCCACAAATTCAAGTAGAAAAAACTAGAAGTTAATGATTAAAATCTCATTTTGGACTCTAATAGAGTCCCAACCCTAAAATTATAAAAAAATCTCGTAATAGGCCGGGCAAAATTCCCTATTTAGGGCTTCAATATTTGAATATAGTGCCATAAAATCTTCAAAAACTATAGCCAATCCACAAAGGATAGCTTAGGACCTTCAAAGAGAATAGAAAATATGCATGCAACCCAAAATATTCATTTTTTGATATTCACAAAGTGCACAATCGAAATCCTACTTATTTTGTTCTCTAGCTAGAGTTTCAACTTGAAAATGGGTTTCCTTCTTCAAAGGTCTCCTCCTAAATCCCTTCAATTTGAAGGAAAAAATCCTTCTTCTCATTGCTAAATAAAAGAGAGGAGAAATAGGGTATTGAGAGGAAGGGGAAATTGGGAAAAAAAGAAGAGAATAGGAATAGAAGAGCTTTTCTCTTCTCCCATTCAAACCAGCCCACTTAAGGTCGTTTCTGTCAGTTTACTCAATATTTTCTTGGAAAAAATTACGGTTGGACCAATAGTCTGATATGTTATTTTTTTAATTAGCAAATTCACCAAACCGCCCATAACAATTCCTGAAATCCCGAACTAGCTCGCAGCTCAGGACTGTATCGACGACTGTTAGAAAAATTGCAATAACTCTTTTGTCCGATATCCGTTTAAGGTGATTCAGGTTGTGTTAGAAGGATAACTCAACATTATTTCCAATGAGACCAATTTCACCTGAATCGGATGCTTATAACCTAGCTAAAAGTTTCTCCAAAGTGGCTGTTTGTGCAATGGCAGATTAGACTCAACTGTTTTGAAATTTTCGTCCTCAAATAATTCGTTTTGACTTGATTTGAGCTCAAATCATATAAAACTGGCCATCACCCTCAAAAATAATTTTGAAATTTTAAATATTTATAGTCAAATTTTGGGGCATTACAGAACCATTTCATTTTAATTATTACCTTTGTGCTTTATATTTCTATTATATACTATCATTGTTTCAATTGACCTAGTGGTATATTTCGCTACTCTCAATGACTTACCCACCGAAAACTATTGTATAATAGTTCTCACCCCCATTGGTTGCTAGGTTTTTTTCTTTTTCGTGATTTTAGTATTTCAAAATAAGTTTTTGGGTGGGAAACAATTTCAACCGATAGATATGAAATGTTTGTGATGTATGTATTATACTATTGTGAATGTACGACTGTGAATGGATGTGGTTGTGACTTGTATTATGTGCGATGCCGCGCAAATACAGGGAGACTCTGTCCGTGTGGAAGTGAATTCTCTATATTTGTGGCGGGTCTATTATCCCTTAGGTCAAGGTGTTTCAAAAAAAATATATTTGGGTATTTTTCGATGATTCGTTGGTCTTAAATTAACCCTCTTTTCAAATGGCTTTCGAAAAAAAGGGACCCTAGGGCATAACAATAATTTAGGGGAAGTGGTCTAGTTACATGTTCTCCATGATCTAGTTAGTGAAATATTTTTATGTGTTAATTTCTACTTTGTAATAAGTTGTGAGTTAGTGGTTTGTTACTAATGAAAATATAGATCATGGGAGCTAAAAATGTAGTAACATGACTTGCCAAACATGCCTATGAACGAGGCACTTGTATATCAATTTTTTCAAGCAATTAAAATGAAGTATCTCACTTCTTAAATTAGTTTTATCTATTTTCCCATTGGTTCTGTACTAGCTGCATAAAAAATTTAATTCCACCTCCCATATCCAACATCCATAAGATTGTGTTAAGGCCAATAATAAAACGCCATGTGGCACGTTGGTGCACGATTCAACCGGGACTCTCAAAAGTCGGGATTAAATGAGTTTTTGCTGCACCGGGAGTAATAAAGGAATAATAACATAACCGCAGGGCATAATTGCAAACGGTTATAAGTAGTTAGGATCGGCTCGTAGTGGCCCGCAAAAATAGGGAAGTGGCCGATCGTGAGCAATAACTGAACAATAATAGCGAAATATAAATAGGCAAGTAACGCCTAAAGGGGGGTCTTTTCCCCACGAATAGAAGACCACCTTTTATTTGCTCTGCATTTTCCTCGCATTTCTAGGAGCAGTCTACTTGTAATCTTTTTCTTTCTCGCATTTACTGCTTTTCTTAGGAGTAACCTTAGAGTTAGATTTCCGGAGTCTGTATGCCCCAGAGGCACTTTCTATTTTGTATAAGTTTCCAGATCTAATATCAATATATAAAGGTATTTGGCTCTTCAGCCAACCCAACCACTGTGCATCTCATTCATTCAGCTCGTTCAGCCAAACCCAATCTACAGTGAAGGTTTTCGAACTTGGCTGATCCGATTCCTCATCAGCCGAATCGATTGATCCGTTAGAGGGCACAAACTTCAAGGGTCACTACATGAAGCCGTATTTAATCCTTGCATGTTTCTCTAGGGAAACCTTTGACCGCGTCAAGGGTTGAGGAATTCGGCTCATAGCAGATTTTATCATGAACAAACTAGTACTATTACAAGTATTCATTAGAATACTGAGAAAGCTACTGATGATTAGTGTAGCAACGTGTGACAATATGTATTTAGATTTGTATAGTATGGATCGGTGCATCAAAGATCTATCGATAAGGGATATCTAAGAGACCACCCACTATTAAAAAACTAGGCACTTTATTTTTCACTTAGTGACAATGCTTCTGGTTGGACTTATTTTAATTTTTTCTAAGAATTTTTTCAAAAAATCTTTTAGGAGATCCATAAAAGCACAAACTAATAGGTGCATAGAGGTTGGCGTTCTCAAACCTCTATGTACCTATTATCATACTTCTTGCACATCTTAGTAATGAGGAAGAAAAGGTTAGCATCTCATAGTCATGAGGAAGAAAAGGTTGACGTACTCATCAAGGGAGAGGAAAGGGAGAAGGCATTCATGAACATCAGCGATGGGGATGAGGAAGTGATTTTACTACGTTTCAACGTCTGAATGTTGTAGGATTTTCTTGATCACCGGCTAGAAATCCATGAGAACTTCTTGATTAATTACTAGAGCTTATGTGAGGACTGAGATTTTTGCTGTGCGGCTAAACTCTCTGTTGATGACGTTTTTGTGTGTAATTTAATTACATAAGCACTCGTCAAGTTTCAGGAGAAAACGAGTTAGAATGGAGGAGTTACGCGATCTTTACTAATCACTTAAAGTGAATAGTAACTCCGATTTTCCGGAGAAGCCAATGAGTGGAGATGGCTTCTGGTGTGTGTTGGACTCCAATCATAGTGACCCAATAGCTTGTTTTCGATATTCCGACTATTCTGGAACCATTGGCATTGACAGATTTCAGATCTGATGCACAATTTTCGAGAAAAAGGGGTTTAATGGACTTACACACACACACACACACACACACACACACACACACACACACACACACACACACACACATATATATATATGTGTGTGTGTGGTTTTGGGAGAAATTGGAGAGTGGTTGAGTTTCGTCGAAATCGGCAATCGTATCGGGTGAAATAAAATCATGAGTTCGATGACTTGGTCGTGCTGAACGCGCTGGCGCAATCCGTTCGAAAATTTGATGGGCTGATCACTGGATATCGCACGATTATCGAGGAGAAATCAAAAAGACATTTTCGCATCCCGTGCGAAACCCCCTATATTTTATGCGCGGAATTTCGTGAAACTTGGTGGCTTGTGGCGCGAGGCTATCATACTTTCATGGTAAAGGTCTCGGCTAAAAATGTCGCTGTTTGAGGGAGTTACACGCAATTTACACGTTGCTATATTAGAGGGTTTCTAGGGTTTTTCTTCTTGCAACCCTAATTCGGCCTCTCTCCCTCTCCCTGTGGAACCCTAACCGACCTCTCCTCTAGTTCAGCCCTCTACACACGGCCGCCGTCGCCGCCGACCAGTCCTGGCTGGCGGGAGTTGCTGCCGAGCTTTCTTTCCTCTCCTCCTTCACAAGTTTCCTCTCTCTCTCTTCCTGTTTTTGGAGCTAGAGCTCAAGTGCGCCCGATCCCTCCTCCTCTAGTGGCTGTCGACCCTCCTACAAACTCCACGGCGATCCCCGGCTTCGCCATGACTGCCAGAGCCGCCATGCTTGCAGCAGCCCCTCTGCGGGTAGCCAGGGGCAGTGGATGGTTGGCCCTCTCTAGACGTGTGGCCGCTGTCACTGCCGACCACCGCTGTCGACTCCCCGGGCCTCTGGAGGACCTCCGCCGGAGCCCCCGCCGGCCGGACTTGGAGACAAGCTCCCCACCACCTTGTGTGGCTAGGGCATCATTGCTAGCTGCCACCGCCACCTCCCATTGTCGGATGACCCGCACCCCCTACCTTCCCTGGGTAGGCCGCACTCATTTGCCGCCGGCATTCCCTTCGCTCGAGCCTCTTGCCGGCCAGAACAAGCCTAGCTTTTCGTCAACCCGTGCGGGCATGGATTGCTCCACCGCGCCACTGGCCATCTCCCGCTGCCGGCCAGAGCGTGCCCGGGCCCCCTCCGACCAGCGGCAACCTTTCCCTGCTGGCGCGCCCACCGTCCGGCCGCCGCCGACCGTCCCGTGCCCTACCTTGCTCCGGTAAGGCTGTTTATGGTTTCTGTACATTGTTTCGGGTTTCGGTCGCCTTTCCGGCAATCCGAGAACACCCCGACACTCCCGAAAGTGAGCATGATGATCTCTAATCCGTGCTGAACATCTTGCTCACCTCCATTGGGGTCAAGATGCCCCGGTTTGCATGTTAAACACGGTGTAGGCACTGTGCGCGCTGTTTTGCTGAACTTCGTGTCGCTCGCGCGCTTGCCACAGTGGCCTGCCGTGCTCTGAAGTGTGAGCACGGCCTCCGGCACATGGAGACCTCAGCAAGTGTCTCAGCGAGGCTAGAAAGTCCTCGGTTTGCGCTGTCGGGCCGTAAAACCCCGAAAATCACATAAAATGATGTGATTTTATGTAGTCGCAGGGGTTTTTATGCAATTGTATATTTTGTGGTTGCTGTTGGCAGCATGTTTGGGCAGCGGGTGACCTCTGGACTGGTTGTCCAAGGCCCCAAGCCTTTTCGAAAATCGAAAGTTGATTTTCGGTGCGTTTTTCGGTGAAATCCGCCGACGGAACGCCATTTTGGTTCGGAATTCTGCCGATGGTGCCTCACAGTAGATTTTGTTGTCGTTGAGCCTTGTTGGCTGGTCACCCGCATCGTTTCGAGGGTTCGGAAATGACGGGTGAGCAACGGCAGGTTCCAGTGTCGAATTAGACACTTCCGGGAACCTGGATCGGAACGATTATCCGACGATAATCGTTTCGATGTGAGGAGGTGTAATTGCTGCCTAGTCACACGAATAATGGTGTTTAGTGGCAGCGGTTGACTTGTGGCATGAGTCGGTGAGTTCCGGAATTGTTCGTGGGTCCCGGCGGAGTCCCGGTGCGATTTTCGGGACTTCCGGCGTATTACGGCAATCGATTTGGAAAACCGATTCCCATGGGTTTACTTGTGGGGATTGTGAGTTAGTGGTTCGTTTTTGTGGGTTAGATGCTAACCCGGTGGACCCTTCATAGGTCCGGTTGATACTTCCTCTGTAGCCGGAAGGCCAGTACCGTATACGTACAGGTGGGTACTTCGACCCGAAGTCGGTATAGTGGTACACGCTTAGTGACATTCCCTTCACTCTTTCCTTGTTGTTTATCTTGCATATTAAATGTTGAGCCTAGCACCTACACCATATCTCTTTGTTTCTCTACTTAGTTGGTTGCATACCCAGTATTATATTTAGAAGTAGAGCGGTTTGTGATTATCTGTGAGATTGATCACCTAGTCGGTCGGTTTCTTGTATCTCGTATTATGACCTTTTCGGTTGGTCGGTTCATTGCATATGGTATCGTGACCTACTTAGTCGGTTGGACTACTTGGTGACTTATACGGTCGGTGTGCCCTGAGGGGCAGGATTGTCGGCTAGTTGCCGACGGTTGGCTATTGAGCATATCAGCATAGATCGCAATTACTCGTACGCATTTCACGAACACCGGCGGCCTGATCCATCGCAAGAGGGTATTCTTTTCTGGAAAAGTGGTTTGGTGTTGCAACCCGTGAGCCCATAGGCTACCTTGGGTTATATGCAGGTAGAGTAGCAGTAGAACAACTTGAGGTCTGCCGTGCGGACCAATAGGGCATGGTTTATGATTGGGTATTTTGGACTTCTCGTCCGGTTGATGCATGCATACAGTAGCAATAGTGATTCATATGTATATATCTCGTTCTTTGTTTATCATTGCTACTGCATTACCATTATCTATCAATACTTGTTGTTATTCTCGGTGACTGGTGAGTACCCCTCACCCTCGTCGGCTTGCGGTACCCACTAGGAGTGGAGACATGTATACATGTTCTCACCTTCCACCCCCATTGAAGGTGACGTTGCGGGTCCTAGTGGGACTGTTCGCGAGGAGCGTACTTAGCGGTTCGGTAGAGCTTACGGACCCGTTCATTGGTTTAAACTCTAAACTCAGTTTCTTTAAATAAATAACTTAGACAGAATTTATGGTTCAGTATTTTTATGTGAACTGAATATTTGGGTTTTCATGAATGTAATAAAGAATTTGTGAATTTTTGTGAAATGAAAATGGTTTTCTACCTCTCGTGGTAGCGAGTTTTAAAAGGAAAAGGTTTCGTGTAGAAAACGATTTTTAAAACGGTTTTCTTGGTTTTCATGACTCTATGTTTTAAAACGAGTTTCCGGGTAGGAAATATTTTAAACTAATAGTTGTGGATTTATGAATAACTGTCACGACCCGCGACCACCCGCCTATTTGGCCGAGGTCGCGGCACCGACAGCGCCGAACGGACAGGGTTTCCCCCGTACTGCGGACGGAGTCTCCCCTGTGCGTTCAAGGCATCGCAATCAATACAATACAAAGGTTCCAACCAGGAACAGTACTTAACAACAGATTGCATAAGGAAGGTATCAACAACATAACACATCCTATGTTATTACATACATTCACATTCATATATTTTCCATCACAGTTTTCATTTGATTCCTCCAAATACAATCTAAGTTATTACATCATTTACTTATTACAGTTTGATACATAGTGTTCTTTTCATTTCCCTCTAGTCCCCTAAGCTATGTCGACGGGGTATTGCTAGCTCTGGTCTCTGGGTAGGGCGCTATCTATGGATCTACGCCCTTTCCCCGCGCCGCTGCGCCGCTCACGTGCGAACCTGTAAAACCCCAAAATAACGTGGGGTGAGAACCAACTCCATGGTTCCCAGTGGGTACGGCCACCCAAGGGAAAAGCTCGACCAAAAAGTCCAAGTAGGCCCTGCAACATGTTAGTTCAACGATATACAATGCAAATATATTCAATTGAAATACATGTTAGGCCTAACAATATGCAATATCAATCATACAACTCCTATGCAATATTCTTGTAATCATATTTGAATCTCTACTTTTCTAGCCACCCTACTCACATTCTTACTCTAAGGTTTTCCAATTACTCTCATTCACAACTCAAGTTATCTTTGCCTCTAAAGTCATCTATTAACCTTATTCTTACCTTTTAATTCATGCTTTCAAGTTTTCTAATAACGTATATCAAGCTAACCACCCGACTCGGTCCTCGAGTCAATCATCTTGCGGTATAGTCCGCGCACTGGCCGCATCATCTGTGACTTAACCATGCTGGCGCGAAGTCGTCGCACAGCCGAACACGTGGTTAAGTCCCTTGACTTGCCATCTGGTGCGAACGGAATCGCACCCTCAACCCAACAATAGCTCAAGTCAGATCTGCGCGCATAATCCAGCAACTGCTTAAACCATTTCCGGCGCGAAATTCGTCGCACAAAATCCACTGTCAATGATTCAACCACACGGCAGTATCTCTGCCGCACCTCACCTCCCATTAATCTATCTTGTATTCAGACCTCCGGCGGCGAAATCGTCTGCACTACCCCTACCTATACCGGTTAGCATCAGCACAAGTCTGGGATTCCGGAATCCACTATCCCACAGTCGAGTCCATAGCCAAACCCTATGCTGTCGGACTAAACATCCTATGGTCGCGCTACCACTTATTGTCAATTAACCTAGAGTTCAATGCCACTCTAAGTTTATCTATCTCCACAGTCCTAGTTATATAAACTCTATCGGTTCCACATCACTATTCCGACTAAGTTTATAACACTAGGTGAATGCCACTCGATTTATTTGATTCTAGGTCTACTCATCGACCTATGTTCTTTAACACTAAGATTAGATGCCACTCGATCTAGTTCACAACTAATTATCCAATTAGATTGCTACTTAGCATTACATCATTACATTATTATCATGCATTGCTTAGCTAACATGCTATCAATACTATACACATGCATATCATCTACATTATGAACTTGCATCTATCATTATGCTTTCTACTTGCATTATATTAACACTTGCAAATCTTTTATGCTTCCATTACATCTATAGCATCAAATTGATCTTATCTTTCTTAGACATAAAGCGACCTAGTCGCTTTCGTAAGCACAACACCACCTCAAACTCGCTTTCGATGCTTGTCAACACTTGCAATCGCCACCTCCGCGCACCACTGCACTCCGTTTGGCCGATCTCACCGTTGCACTCCACGAGCGTCTCGCTTCGCTGTTTCAAGTGCAGTATTCTTCTTCGTTATTACGCCCACGGTGCCCAAATCCAATCCCCATGATTCAGCAGACGTCGCCTCCCTCTCGCGAACCCGAAGCTAAACTCCATTTCTTTAATAACTTTGTAACGGCTCGTCGGATTGCCGAACCGTCTTCGCCAACGTGTTTCGTTACCTACCAATTAGGTTTACAGAGGGTTAAAAGAGATCAAACCCTCATATATATCAAAACGCCATTTTTGATGCCCTAGATGCTAATATTGCAAATTACCCCAAATCGATCTCCGATTCAAGCAATAAACATCTATCTAGCATCAAAGGAGCCTACTAAACTCATTTCTAGAGATCAAAACCCTACATCTAGGGATTTACCATGAGAGGGCTAAGGGCTTACCTCTCAAGATGCTCCAATAGCAAGGAGGGAGAGAAGAAGGTGGAGTTGATCTCCTTCTTGATCTTCTTCTCCTTCTTATTCCTCTTCTGCTTCTTCTTCTTTCTCTTCTTCTTCTCCTCTTCCTTTTCGTTTAGAGAGAGAGAGGGAGAGAGAAACGTGAGGGAGAGTGAGGGAATGAGAGAAAGAGAGAGAGAGAGTCCTCTCTTAACCCCCTCTCATATTGTAACATTTTCAAATAAGCCCCCCAACTCTTCTAACCTCGCATCAGCTCAAACTGGGCGTTTTTCGCGTTCGGGGACCGGTCCTTGCAGTGAGAGACTGGTCCCTGAGAGACCGGTCCTTGGCTGAGAGACCGGTCCCCGAAGGTCCAGAACTCAGCCTCAAGGACTTAGCCAAATTTTCAGCATTTTCGCCCGTTTTCGTCCGTTTTCGCTCGTTTGACCTCCGATTCACTTCAAATCGAACCGAGATTCTCCATACATGTTTTTGAGCATATTTTCATCATCTTTTCATCCACTCTAACGCCGGATTTAGCTCACGGCCCAACATAGCCTTTCGGGTTCCGTTTCCGCACCTATGCGCACCGAAACGCCCGAATGCCTCCGAACTTCACCGAACTTCACCGGAACCATTCGAATGGCTTTCTAACCTCACATAAACCATAACTTCATGATTTTAGAAGTCCGGTACCTTACAATAACTCTGGATGTGAATGTGAATGTGAATGGTGTGTGGATATGTGTATATGCATGTGTATGGTTGTATCCTGTATGGTAAATCTTGTATCCTGTACTTGTGCGACGCCGTGCAAATACAGGGAAGACTATGTCGTGTGAACAATGGACTCCCTATATTTGTGGCAGATCTGGCATACCCTGGGGTCAGGTTTTTTAAAAAAAAAAAAAAATTGGACACTTACGCTATTACTTTAAACCAAATAGGGGCCCCGGGGCGTGACAGCTTATGCATTAATTATCATACTATTATCCATGTATATATATATAGTTACAGTGAGTGCAATGTTGAATGTTTATAATTATTCATATTACTATATACTAATCCTAGTGGTATTTGGAAGAAATTCTACCGTTGGATATTACTAATCCGAAATTGATAAAATTGATATTCACAATGTGAAAATGCTATCGGAGTTCAAATCCACGTGGAATATTCTAGTGTTGTAGCATTTAGAATTATTTGCATCTATATCCCTATAAAAAATAAAATTAAATATTAACTCTTACAACATTTTATTTATTAAATACATCTCTCCAAAGTTGCATAGGTTTGCAAAATATATCCTTTTTTGATAGTTGATTGGTTAAATTTGATATTTTTATCTACAAAATAGTTGTTTTGTCTTTTAAAAAATATTTTTAAATTTTCTTTAATATTATTTATTATTTTTATTATTTTTATTTTACACATCATGTCATTATTTATATCATAAAAAATTAATAATAATATTTTATAAGGGCATAATTCTAAGAATTAAAGTTTAGTGGTTGACTAACATGTAGTTATCATATAGAAAAAATTTGCATATTTTAAAACTTTTAAAAGGATATATATGTGTACGTGATAATTTGAATTTTAGACGGATAATTCACAAGTTCAAAGCTTCACGGTGATACATATGTAATTATCCATAGAATTTATTATAGCTTCTATAATCTAACTGATAGTGGTGATTTGTGATAGTACATTTGTATGAGATTTTTTTTAAAAGTAAATGTTAATAAACCCTACTAATATTTTTAAGAATTTATTAATAAATATTTCAAATTCTAATTTTAAAATTTATTTTTGTAAACTTATCAAATAGGTCACTTTTTGTCAGCAAAATCAGTAATTACACAAATAATCTTGTCATTTTTCTTACAAGTATTTGTATTCTGATATCCAAATTTACAAGGTCTTCAAATTTTTAATCTATATATTCATACAAATCTCTAAATTTTCACATTTTCTTATAAAATTTTTACGAGTTGAATGTTATCGAGTATCAAACTATAATAAAATATTGCGTATGCAATATTTTCAACAATAAATCTTTAAAATTGTGCCCAGGCTTTGTTTTACCGAGTAAGCATGAGGTATCACCTTGAGCACAATTTCAAACCTACTTCTTGGGCGCTACCCACATTTTTAAAGCTCAAGTTGTTGAAAAGGAAATAACCAATTCACTTAAAGTTACAAATACACAGAGTTCGTAGGTTTCAATTGTGACTCGGCCCAACTCGGCCTCTCCCACGAGGCAGGACGCTACATGATTCCACGATTTTATTTTTAGCCTATTTCGATAGATACTATTTGAAAATTAACAGAGTAATAGCAAAGTATCGGCCATGAGGAGATGAGCAGTGGTGGAGAATGGAGTGGTGGAGAAGGGAGTGACGGAAAGGGGGCCGATAGAGAGAGGTGTGGCAAAAGAGGGATTGACCAAGAGTGGGGACGGAGGTGGGGATGAGAGGGCGGTAGAGGAGGTGGCTGCGGGTGGGATCTTGCGAAGAGGGCCTCACAGAGGATAGGGCGGCATAGCATGTTGGAGAGGTCGCTAGCAGAGGAGAGACGGACGGATTATGGGCTTGGGTTGGAGGAGAAGGGAGAGAGACATAATAGACAGGTTGGGGGAGGGAGCAGGAAAGAAAATCTAATTTTAGAGTTTTAAGTGAATTTTATTTTAACTCTAACTTTGCCCATAAGTTAATTAATTACACTCTACTTTTTAAGTGCCATTTTAAATTATTTAAACGCCTCGTAATAAAAATTTTCAATAGTATAGCTTAATTATATTATTTTATTATTATGTATTTAAATGACATTTGAATATTAAAATTAAGAGTGTGATATAAAGCATACATTAAAAAAAAAAAAAGAAAATCATATTTATTTCTAGATTTAGACCACTAAGTTAGAATATAGCTTAATTATATTATTTTATTATGATGTATTTAAATGACATTTGAATATTAAAATTAAGAGTGTGATATAAAGCATACATTAAAAAAAAAGAAAAGATAATCATCTTTATTTCTAGATTTAGACCACTAAGTTAGGATTTTTTTAGATAAAGTGACAAAATCTATTTAACATAATGTGTGTTTTTATTAAAAAAAAATCCGATTGACTTAAAAGGGTTAGTGGCTCAATAAATTAAACTAAAAAATTAAGAATATTATTTTAATTGTAAAAAATTAAGAATATTATTTTATATCAAATAAAATTTATGGGATAAAATTTATACATATATTATAAAGCATATTCGTAGTATTGCACATCAATACATATATTAAAAGCCCAGTTCTACTGTGGCTTACGTGGCGCTTTCTCGGCGCCCCCAGTTTCTCCAAAGCCTCCCCGCGTTTCGCGGGGGCTTCGGGGGACCCNACTCTGTCCGCGGTACAGGGGAAACCCTGTCCGTTCGGCGGTCTGTTGGCGTGCCCGAATCCCACCAAAGAGGCGGGCTCGGGGCGTGACATCGCTAGCAGAGGAGAGACGGACGGATTATGGGCTTGGGTTGGAGGAGAAGGGAGAGAGACATAATAGACAGGTTGGGGGAGGGAGCAGGAAAGAAAATCTAATTTTAGAGCTTTAAGTGAATTTTATTTTAACTCTAACTTTGCCCATAAGTTAATTAAGTACACTCTACTTTTTAAGTGCCATTTTAAATTATTTAAATGCCTCGTAATAAAAATTTTCAATAGTATAGCTTAATTATATTATTTTATTATTATGTATTTAAATGACATTTGAATATTAAAATTAAGAGTGTGATATAAAGCATACATTAAAAAAAAAAAAGAAAATCATATTTATTTCTAGATTTAGACCACTAAGTTAGAATATAGCTTAATTATATTATTTTATTATGATGTATTTAAATGACATTTGAATATTAAAATTAAGAGTGTGATATAAAGCATACATTAAAAAAAAAAAAGATAATCATCTTTATTTCTAGATTTAGACCACTAAGTTAGGATTTTTTTAGATAAAGTGACAAAATCTATTTAACATAATGTGTGTTTTTATTAAAAAAAAATCCGATTGACTTAAAAGGGTTAGTGGCTCAATAAATTAAACTAAAAAATTAAGAATATTATTTTAATTGTAAAAAATTAAGAATATTATTTTATATCAAATAAAATTTATGGGATAAAATTTATACATATATTATAAAGCATATTCGGCCACAGTAGAACTGGCTTTTAATATATGTATTGAGTGGCAATA